>NW_024092001.1:0-17769 GCF_014356525.2 Nilaparvata lugens | reverse complement strand
TTTTTTACCGAGAGCAAAAAGTGACACTTTAGTATTAGGTTTCAGGGAGTAAAGTAAGTACTTTAGACAGTAGGTGGAGGAAAAAATTAATTGATTTAGTGTACAGATACACAAAACATAGTAAAATCATGAGTCTCAAATGCCCAGAAATACACTGTATATTTCCAATCTTTTTTAGATATTGTGTAGTTTTTGGTCAGGAGAACACAAGTTTGTCTGACTGCCATTATTTGCTAATATCTACTGTATTTATTATCCTACTATATAGTTCGTTTAGCGTTAGCCAATGTGCACCAATTGAAGGGGAACCAGCGTTTATTTATTTATCCATTCATATGCAAATACAATCCGGGTAAACAGGCATTTGCCCAAAACTGCTTTAACTGCTTTAAACTGCTTTTGGAATACACGTAGGGTTACACATATTTGAACTATAATAAGTACCCAGTGATTTTTTTACTTTCCTTGCCCTATTACACAGGTAAGGAGAGTATTGTTTCTGAAAAAAAATTAAGGTAACCAATTTCTGAATTCTATACGTTTCAAAAGTCCATGAGTCCAAAAAAGTGGTTTAGGGTATTGGTAAGTTCAATTAATGAAAATCTGTTGGCATATTACCAAATTTGTGTCAATCCCATTCTTTACATATTTCATGATAACTATACATACTTAAATACATTTATTTAATTATCATAAAAACGGTAATAATTTTATAATTTGTTTGTGCAAAATGACGGTTTTGCCCAATGGATGGAGTAAAACCGTCTTATGAGTGGGGTAAAACCGACATTAATGGAAATGACATAGAAACACTTGAAATAACCACACAAATCACAAAATTTTATTCAATAAAGTTTTCATGACATAGGAAAATGAAAACAACATGGGATTATCTTGAAATATTCACTCGAATAAAGGTGTCAAGACATACGAAAAATAAAATAAAAAGGAAACTAACATGGTATTTTTCAAAATATTTACACAAATCACAAATGAAGGTGTCATCTTTCTCCTCACTTTTCGAGCATTGCCATAGCCACCTCTAATACAAGGCCCCGGCCTACGATATTGCAACGTTGCAGTGTAGGCCTAGAATCTAATACATGATTGGTGAAAAAGATTTAAAAAAATACCAGCTGATTTTTTTCATCAATCATGTATTAGATTCTAGGCCTACGCTGCGACGTTGCAATATCGTAGGCCGGGGCCTTGTATTAGAGGTGGCTATGGCATTGCTCATGAGTATACTGGACCCCAACCCTCTTTTCGTTTTGAATTTGAATAGAGGTCATTGCAAAAAATACTACTCAAAAATAGGCGAAATCTCAGTAGTCTACTTTTCAGTCATTTATGAATCATACATTCATTATGTTTTGCATACTACTGTGTATTATCATGGAGAAAGGATAGCATAAGAGGATATTCCATGGTATAGGGCGTTTATGTCGCAACTTTAACTGTTATCCCAAGCCGATAGTTCACGTAGTTCTCTCCTATGCAGCTGTGTGACGCTGGTAGTCTCTCAAATTGTGCCGTTCATACACTATCAACCCAACAAAACAGTAAAAATTGACAATAATCGACAGTAATCGGCTTCAGATAACAGTAAAAGTTGCGACATAAATTCCCTATACCATGGGATATCTACTTACGCTATTGTTTCTGTATGGTATTATCATGGAGAAAGGATAGCATAAGAGGATATTCCATGGTAGGGGGCGTTTTATGCTATTTTTCTCTATTGTATTATGCCATGTATCATTACACGTTTATGCATGGTGAAATGATGTTTGTGAAAAATATATTATTTTCTTGAAATATGTGTTCACTGTACGGATTCATCCCCTGGAATGAAGTCGCCTTGAAACGAAGCGATCATACCATTAACTCTTGTAGTGTTTCAATGGTGTTTATGAAGCAACAAGCTTCACTTATTGATACAGAAGTCTCAACTACGAAATCTGAACCATGGTTATCCCAAAACATCGTAGTCAGTACGAATTGGATGAATACTTATCTATCTAAAAAAATCTGGTGTGGTACACTCACACAACTTTCCTTGCTCATATTTGAAACTACGATCATACTTTTGTATTTATGTGTATATAATTGTTTTTAGATTCCTATTTCCTTTGTGTGAATTGTGAAATTCGATGATTTTTTTAGTCGTCATTTTTCTAAAGTCGTCCAAACAGCTGTTCTACAGATGAAATATCTCGACTTTGTGTTTTTTTTTTTATGAACTGCTCTACCTACCTCATGCACGAGAAGGAGGTTACAAAGTCCATTTCTCAAGGATGGGGTGGACCCTCCATTGTTTTCCCAGAAAGGAGACTCATGCCAGTTAATAGAGCTGATAAATAACTATACAGAGTATGAATTTCAAAAAAATCGGTCAAGTTATTTTAAGAAAATCGTTAAAAACATGGTTTTTTAGTAATTATCCGCCATTTTTCTCAAGTATATTACGGAGCTCCTGCAATTTTCTCAGAAATGAGACTCATGTCAGTTGATAGGGCTTATAAATAGCTATACATGGTATGAATTTAAAGAAAATCGTTAGAGCCGTTTTCGAGAAAACCGTGAATAAAATGGTTTTTTAGTGATTATCCGTCATTTTTCACAAGAATATTACGGAGCTCCTGGAATTTTCTCAGAAATGAGACTCATGTCAGTTTAAAGGGCTTATAAATAGCTATCCATGTTAAAATTTGAAGAAAATCGTTAGAGCCATTTTTGAGAAAAACGTGTAAAACATGGTTTTTTAGTAATTATCTGCCATTTTTTCCGCCATCTTGAATTGAATTTTATTGAATTTCTTATTGTCGGATTCTCATGGTATAAGGACCTTAAGTTTAAAATTTCAAGTCAATCTGTTAATTAGGAATGGAGTTATCGTGTTCACAGACATACACACATACACACACACAACACACACACCACACACACACCACACACACACACACACACACACACACACACACACACACACCACACACACAACACACAACCCAACACACACCACACACACAACACACACACACACACAACACACACACACCACACACACACACCACACACACACACACACACACACACCACACACACACACAGACCAACACCGGGAAAAAATCATGTTTTTGGACTCAGGGGACCTTGAAACGTATAGAAAACTTGAAATTAGGTACCTTAATTTTTTTTGGAAAGCAATACTTTCCTTACCTATGGTAATAGGGCAAGGAAAGTAAAAAAGGTACTGAGATTTTTATTTCTTTTCAAATAGGCCTACTCCATGTTTGAATCAAACAACATCCATACCCCCCAGAATTTCTCATAGGTACTACATTCTTCATGTTCATACTCTCTGTTTCATCGAAATGCCAAAACAAGCATCATGCAAGCAGCGACCTACTTAGACTCCACTTTGTATTCAGATTTGAGTCGTCTTCATCTCCATATATAGAGCTGGGCAAAGCATCCTCTGCTCGCCCTGATTTACATTACTAATTAAAGACAACTTCAAGAAGTTGGTGAATAAAATTTGAAATACGAGTGAAAGCCTTCACGATTCTTGAACAGCTGTCACCAATCCTACTCGTGTCTACTTCTTGTGCTTGATCTTTTTCTGTTCTTATTTCCCATTTGTTAAGGCCTATCCTCTTCTTCTCGTTCTTCTTCTTCTTCTCGCTATTGTTCTTGTTCTTCTTCATTTTTGTTTTATTCTTGTTATTGTTATTTTTCTTCTACTTCTTCTTCTTCTGCTATTTCTTCTTCCTCTTCTTTTTCTTCTTCTTCTTCCTCATCATCTCCTACACCTCCTCCTTCTTCTTCATTTTTAAAATCGAAGAATTATATTCAATCATCAAATTTAATCTCAATTATGTCGATTTTGATCAAATTCATACCTAGAATAGTCATCGATAAGGTTTATCAACTGCCACAAGTCCCATAGCTGTAAACATTTCAGGATCTCCACCCCATCTATGCAAAGATGGATTTCATATTCCCAATTATCAGGCTTCAGATACGATTTGATATGTCAAGTAACATTTTGACTTATTATTTGAAATGAGCTCCAGTCTCAGTGGACAGATTATTCAGTGAAATTAATAGACAAATTTCAATCAATTCTAGCTTTGTAGGCTCAAACTGTGAGGAGAAGACTTGGATAACAATCCCAATATTCAGGCCTTGTATCTGATAAGATAGGTCGGGAATTGAAGAGGAATGGATTTCATGTTGCTTTCAAGACCAAACCGACTTTAAATAGTTTATTTAGCTGGAGTAAAGACAAAATTGATATTTGGGATAAATGTGGGGTGTAAATGTGATGATAGAAGACTGGTAGAAGTTTCAAAAGAAGGATTAAAGAACACATCAGAGATTGGAATAAGCAAAACGGGGAATCTAACTTTGCAGAACATTTGATAACAAATAATCACAAGTTCACAGTTAAGGAGAATGTTGAGTTTCTGCATGTTAATAACAGAGGCAGATCTTTGAATATTCTAGAGGCTTTAGAAATAACAAGAGTATTTAAGGAAAACTCCCAGTATAGTTTAAATGACCAGATTCATTTCAACCAATACAACACTACGAATTTAGTTTTATCATAAAATTGTAAGCATACATTCAAGGTTCTTCCATTTACAATTTGTTTTATTATCTTTCACACTTGTTTTCTTGGTTCTTATTTTGTACTGAAGTAAATTTTGTTGTCATGGCGATTCTGTGCTTAAGCCGCCATTTTGTCACCCGTTGAGTGGGAGGAGACTGTCTAGCTGGGCCAATGGCAGGCGTTCATGCCCTTGACCAATAGCAGTACTGGCCTACTAGTATAAATTCTGCTGCTCTTGTATTTAGTTTTAGTTTATCAGAGATTGACAATGGTGTAATAACCGTGACCGCTCTTTCTAATTATCAATAAATCAGTGTTTTTTTGACAATTTCTCAGTCTTTTACATTGAATATGAATAATTACAACAATATCAACTTCTCAGCTACACAAAAAGTTACATCTTCTTCTTCTTCTTCTTCTTCTTCTTCTTCTTCTTCTTCTTCTTCTTCTCCTTCTTCATTTTTAAAATTGAAGAATTCAATCAACAAATTTAATCTCAATTATGAAAATTCAATCAACAAATTTTATCTCAATTATGAACATTCAATATATTTCCTTGACGAATGAAATATAATTGATCACTTCTAACAAGAGTAGAGAGTCAATATCAGATATACCAGAAGCTAACTTCTATTCAAGGCAGATCCAAGGCAGAGAATTGGCAACACTCCTCTCCCATCTTTCTCTACTTCCATTATAAAGTGGACCTTACATTGATAATCATTTTTGCTTAATTTATTCTTTATTCATACAATAAGTTTATTATCGAAATAATAGGTAGAGGAAAAATAAGGTAACCTTGTGCTATTCCTTTCCCAAATTCAGACATTATACTGTCTTTGCTAGCTTGCTTTCTCAACTAGTCCAGGCTAGTCCAGGCGTTCTAGGCTAGTATGGAACTGTTTGTCAAGTAGCTAGTCTAGCATGAACCGTTGAATAATATTCAAGGGGGTAAGCACGCTGAAACCACCCCTATCAACGAAACCCTCCCACCACTGCCTAATCCATCACCCCTTCTCACAAAACATACCCACCAACCTCACCAACATCAATTTTAGTGTTCCGAGGATGTCTCACACTACACTGTGCTCATCAACATATCGACGGAACAGAAAAAGAAGTAGAAGAAGAAGAAGAAGAAGGAGAAGAAGAAGAAGAAGAAGAAGAAGAAAAAGAAGAAGAAGAAGAAGAAGAAGAAGGAGAAGAAGAAGAAGAAAAAGAAGAAGAAGAAGAAGATGATGAAGAAGAAGAACAAGAAGAAGAATAAGAGAAAAGGAGAAGATTGATAGAAGGAAAATATAAGACAAATGAAACGGAAAGGAGGAGATGAATAGGACGGAATAAGATGTAAGAAGAAGAAAAAGGAGAAGGAGGAGGTACATTAGAGAGAAATGTATGATGGTGAGGAGGGGAAAGGACGAGATGTAACTGAGATAGGAGAATGTGAGAAAGAGAAAAGGAGGATATGAATTAAAGGTAGGAAAATGTAAGAATGAGAAGAAAGAGAAGGAGAAGGTAACACGTTCGAGGAAGAAGGGAAGGAGAAAAGAAACAGAACAAGGAGAGTAGAGTAGAGTAGAGTATGAGATGAGAGGGGAAGATGAATAAAACAAGAAAAATATAAGAAGAGAGGAACGGAGGAGAAGGAAATGGATTGTAGGGATGAATATGTAAGGAAAAGAGGAAGGAGAAGGGAGAAATCAATAAGAGGAAGGAGAAAGGATAAAGGAAAAATAGGAGATAAACTTAAGGTGGGAAAATGTAAGAAGAATAAGAGAAAGGAGAAGGAAAAGAAGAAGAAGAGAAAGGAGAAGAACAACAAACAACAAAAACAACATTATGATGATGATGATGATGATGATGAAGAAGAAGGAGAAGAAGAAGAAGGAGAAGAAGAAGAAGAAGAAGAAGGAGGAGAAGAGAAGAAGAAGAAGAAGAAGAGAAGAAGTCTAAGAGCGGCAAGCAATCAAAGTATCTTTCTGCTACCGTTAAACTCAGTCAGGATGAAAAACCGAGATAAGATTGAAAGGATAACATAACGATCCAAATATGGCTGCATGAGCTTGCTTATCAGTGAGGCAGCCACGGTCTTCCATAGTTATTTTGTAGGTTTTTCGTGGAGTGGAGTTATTGATTTCGTATTTCAGTTCAGTAGGTTAAAGAGAAGGTTCTTCATGAAATGAAATTTATCGATTTCATTCATAAACTGATGGGTGCAGCATCATCGTATGTTCATTTGTAACCGTTGATCGTTCAGACATAAGTCAGGACCTTTGTCTTATCGATTTCAAAGTGATCTCTTGTGGAAGAAAGCTGATATCTTAGGAGTCCATGAAATAAAAATCTGGTTTGATGCATTCGCACAACTTTCCTTGCCATTATGAAAATGTCCATTATAATTCAAAATCAATTCTGCTATCTCTTCCAGTGAACGGATATCCATTCTAGGTACATTGGAGGTAACTGTTGATTCCAATAGAATACCTATTCTATTCTAGGTACCTTGGTTACCTCTCTTATTAAGTTTGCATTTGAATAATCACATTTCTTCCATTTTCGAGCTTATTTCCAATATTGAATCTAAATGTTACTTGACATTAATTGAGGAGATTTCCATGCTCAATCTTTCCACTTAGAATTACACGTTCAAATTGTATCTGAAGCCTGATAATTGGAAATCTAAAATCAAAACTTCGCTCAGATGGGGTGGAGATCCTGAAATGTTTACAGCTATGGGACTGTGGCAGTTGATAGAACTCATCGATGACTATTTTAGGTACTAGTAGATCTGTGAACAGTAGACCTCACGCAGTATTCTCTTCCACAAGGTACCTGATTGAAACTATAGACCTTATGGAAATACAGCAATAGACTGGCTTCTCCACACATCTCTGTAATCACTTGTCAGCTGATTTATGATGAATAATTCTATAGTCTGATTTTCACTCCCAATATGGCGTATGAAGGAGGCTCCTTTTTCCTTCTATATTATCATTGAAATGCAAAATTTCCAAAAACCTTGTATATACGTTGACGCGCAATTAAAAAAGGAACATACCTGTCAAATTTCATGAAAATCCATTAACGCATTTCGCCGTAAATGCGCAACATATAAACATTAAGAGAAATGCCAAACTGTCGACTTGAATCTCATACCCCACTTCGCTCGTCAATGAATTTGATCAAAATCGTTGGAGCCGTTCCCGATAAAGTCGCGAAAACTCATGTTTTTGACGCCATTTCAACCGCCATCTCGAATTGCATTTGATTGAAATTGTTCACGTCGGATCTTTATAGTGAGGACACTAAGTTCCAAATTTCAAGTCATTCCGGTGATTGGCAGATTCGATATCGTGTACACACACACACACACACACACACAACACACACACAACACACACACACACCACACACACACACACACACCACACACACACAAACAGACCAATACTAAAAATCCACTTTTTTGGACCCAGGGGACCTTGAAACGTATAGGAATTTAGAAATTGGGGTACCTTAATTTTTTCGGAAAGCAATACTTTCCTGACCTATGGCAATATGGAAGGGAAGTAAAAACACGGAGATCATGATCTTATTAGATTGGATTATATATCAATGTTATATTAGTTTATACATTTTTTATCATAAGCCGGAACATGAAAAATAGCCTAATCCCTATTTGAAAGAAGAACACGATGAAAAAACCCGGACATATTTATTTCAACAGTCGGAATCTTTGTTTGAAGACTGCGATTTCTAACAGAAATCCTGTCTTTCAGTTAGAGTGAATCTTTTTCTTAAATAAGTCTTTCAACCTCAAAAGTCTTTAGAAGATGTATGGAAGAGGAGAAATCTTGTAGGTTACTTGTTTTGATGGGATTAATTCGATTTGAAAAGGTGAGACCTCAATTGAAAAGAGTGCTAAGATCATTTAAGATTCCCTCATAATCATCAAAGTGCGATATCTATCACCTGACTCAAAGAAGAGTAATCATTCTCTGAGTCTTGATTAATGAAGGAATGTGAAAGCAAGCAAAACAGAATTTTCAACACACTTATTATTGAATAATTGTGATTATCCAACCAGTTTCAAAGCCTTTCGAATAAGGCTTCAAAATTGATCAATTGTAAATATTCAACTAATTTCAAAGCCTTTTGAATAATCAGAGGCATTAATATTGAATAATTGTTAATATTCAACCGATTTCAAAGCCTTGTGAATGATCAGAGGCTTCAAAATTCAATAATATTGTAAAGATTCAACCAATTTCAAAGCCTTGTGAGGCATCAACATTTCTCATATGGTTTTCAATTGATTCATCAATATTATAAGACCTTTGAATGTTGTGTCGGATTAATTATTGTGGTTATTCAACCAGTTACAACGCCTTGTTGATGATTAGAACCTTCTTATTCTATCAAATAATTCTAATTGAACAATTTAGAAATATTGGATAGAGTGTCTTTTCATATCTATGGTGACCGAACAAATAAAAATTACTGAAAAAATATCATTGAAAATTTATAACGATGTTACAACCAAACATTGTTTCTCGTATTCTCAATATAAAAGTGGTTTTGACGAGAATGGTTTCAAACGAAAATATCTATTACAAGTTCAGTGATTGAATCAATAATTATTACATATATGAAATTTGAATTATCATGAACCGAATCAAAGACTTTTGAATTGCAAGCACTGATATAAGATTGTATGTGTCCTGAACAAAGCTTAGGCTAGAGCTACCAGAGGACTGTAATTTACTATTTAAATAATCAAATACAAACAAGGGGCAAAATTTAATCTTCAATTTGAGCCAGGTTATTTGTACAGTTAAACTCTGCATTAATGAACAATAAAAAAGAGCAAAAATCACCAAATTATTCCAATCTTGACTACTTGCCCTTCGAAGCCTTTATTGGGTGTTGGTCAGGTTCAGGGTGGGACGAAATCTGGGAATAGACAGGTTATTGCTTACGGGTGCCTTCTCGTTGATTCTGCGTTCAACTGCAGGTTATACACTGTGTTTCGAACAAAGCTCAAACTGGATTCTTTATAAATTCAAATCCGATTCAAATAATTCAATTCAATACTATTTACGCTGTTATATTCATAATTCACACACACGACACTCAAACAATTTACAAGAAATTTCCGATCGAAAATTACATGACAGACAAACGCAAATTTGTTCTTGCAAAAGAACGGGCCGACGAAACAAGACGAGAAAAAGAGATGAAACGAAGAGACGAAACAAGAGATGACTTTCAAAAAACATCTACAATGCCACGCAGCAGGACGGTCTGCGCCGGCGCAAACACAAGCCTGCTATTGGCAGAACTACAGTCTGGCATTCTGGCGCTACAATTCGAGTTCTCTGGCCCGACCAATATGAGTAAATGAATTTTCATATTCTTACTCCACAACAAACTCAAGATCCATATTGATAGAAGAATTTATTCGGTGGGAAAAAATAAGAGTATTTAATTTCATTTGGATTTCTGCTTTACAACTATTGGAATTTCGATTGAATTCTTTGTGAAGCATATTTCCAAAGTTATCAGGAAAGTTCAAATTGCAAGTTCTTGTTGTTTAGTTAATAACCTGAAATAAATCAGTTCATTAATATGTGAATCTTCTCTATTTATGTTCATAATAATGGGAAATATCTGTCTATTTTTGGTTTTAAGCATTTAAATTCGAAAATATACTTTATGAACATATTTTTTAGGACTGAAAATTTGAAGTGAAGAACTACAAGACTAAACCTATTTCGGACTATGTGTAACCCTATTTATAAATTTGGGAGAGGAATAGCACAAGGTACCTTATTTTCCCTCTCTCTATCATTTCGATGATGTACTTATGGTATGAATGAATGAATATGCTTTCAAGATATCATGAAAGAAATTTCAGTATTTGAAATCTCTTCATCTCATTCCTATGGAATTAGTCCACATTAGACGTTTATCAATAAACTGAAATCAAGGAGCATTTGAAGATAATTAAATTCAATCACCATGATTGCAATATAAATGCAAAATAATTAACATCTCTTAACAGAAAACTTGTTCGATCAAAACTTCTCTCACTGAAAAATGAGAACTAATCATTCTGAGATAAATTTGAGTTGAAGAAAAATCCATTAAATAAATTTTCCAACGTCGAAAACTTTCCAGTCTCTATCGAGGACTCTCTTTTAGTACGAAACACTATTGCGGTAACTTTCTCCTTCCTTTTTATTACACTTTTCAATTAATTTCTCGCTGTCAATACACACTCTGAAAGCGAACCGTTGTTAGAGCAGTGGAAAGCGCTGGTACTCAATCATACATTAGACGCTATTGGTTTTTAAAGCTAGCCAAAAATCGACAAAAAAATTCGAGCAATTTCTTTTGGCTAGCTGCCGAACTGTGAGTGTCTTTCTTTTGCTAGTAGCAATTTTTCACTCAGTGGCTGGCCAGGATTCGAACTAGCCGAGATTGGACCCGACCGATCCTAGGTCAGTTCCCTGATTCGGAAATTGGAATTCTTCCCCACTTTTTGCTGCAGTTTCCCCCACTTTATTCAGCTTTTTGTAATTCTCCTTCTTCTGCAGTTGTTCTTTCTTCTCTTGTGCATTTTTGAGTCTCTATCTCTCTCATTTGGTAGAGAGTTAGTGGGAAGGATATTTTTAATATTCTTTCCGAAGAATGGACATTGATATGTCCAAAGCTCCGCCAATTTATGTAGATGCATAACAATATAATTATCCATAGTTATTATATTACAAATTACTTTTTCATATCATAATAGGTCAATGATTATTTTCTTAGTCTATATTATGTAAATTCATCTATAATTTTGCTGTATTGTAAGCTATTGTATATAAGTGTATAAGCCAATATATATTGTAATCTACATAAATAAAGTACTCAATCAATCAATCAATCAGGGTTGTGTGGCAGAGAGGACCTAGAGTCTCAACTCCCTCCTTTATAAAGTTAATTTTTCAATTAAATCCAATACTCTCTTAGATTTTTTTATATTAATAATTTCTTCTTCTTGACCTGTTTGTTGAAAGGGAACTATCACATCATACTATTACATCACAATCATCATCATCACCTATAATAAAATACTTCTAGAAGTCGCCTTTGTAAATAATAAATAAATAAATAAATAAATACTTCTTCTACTTTAGACAGATGGAATTACTAAGATATTGCAATTATTCAAATGCAAATGAATCAATTATTATTAAACGAAAATCCAAATTGAATGTTGTAATTCACCCCGTAGACTTCTGCTACTGCAAATATTGACAACAGGGTAAACAGCTAGATGGAAATTCGATGAGCGCTACTATTCAAAAATTATTTGTCAGCCCGGGAATCGAACGCAGTACCTCCTAATTACCGGTCTGAAATGTTTACCCTTACACCAAACTGACAATCCATCTAGCTGTTTACCCTGTTGTCAATATTTGCAGTAGAAGAAGTCTTCAGGGTGAATTACAGCATTTAATTTGGATTTTTGTTTAATAATAATAATAACTCCATGATTTGAATTGGACTGTTGGACATCAGTAATCTATATTCAATGTTGATGAACATTATGTACAGTTGATGAACGGGAATTAATATTCCGGCTGACAAATGATTTTTGTATAGTAGCGCTCATCGAATTTCCATCTAGCTGTTTACACTGTTGTCAATATTTGCAGTAGCAGAAGTCTTCCGGGTGAATTACAGCATTTAATTTGGATTTTCGTTTAATAATTATTTTTTCTTCAGACCAACTTTCACTTATCATACACCCTTTGGTCTCCCCACCATTCAAAGCCATACGCTAATAATAATAATAACTTATCATACGGCTCTGTTCTCCAAAATAATTTGTTCTTTACTGGAAAATTATTTTCCTACAGTTACGTTGAAAAGTGGCCATTGCTGCACTGATTACAAAACGCAAAGAATCACTTTTCCGCTCTAGTGCGGGAAAAATTTTCTGCACTCCAGATTTGCAACATGGCAACGCAAATACTTAGTAGGTTTATGGAGCAACAGTGCAGCAAATCAAAATGAAGTTGGTAACAGGACTGGGCTGCTATAGTGAGCAGACGTGCAACGAAGCACAACGCGCTGATTATTATTCATTATATATGATAACCAACGACAACGAGGACTTTAGGATTTTACTATTAAGGTTTTTATCAATAATAAAATTACACAGAAAAAACATTTGATGCATTTCAGGCAATTTTACCCATAATTACCCACTTTTCATATTCAATGGTAACTGTAGGAAACACTTAATGTGAAAATACGTGCGCAAAGTTCCTCTGCTGCACTCAAGAAACCATTCCGCCCTCGCCTACGGCTCGGGCGTAAACGTTCTTTCGGTGCAGCAAACTGTCACTTTGCGCACTAGTTGCAAAAATAACTATTCCGGATTACTCTAGAAAGGCGCACCATAACATATCCATCAATATTTGAAACCTGTTCATCAACTTTGAATATGAATTAATGAAGTCCAATAGTCACACTCAGATCAAGAGAGTTCAAATCCGTGTTTCCATTGATATACTCATTTGATATTTGAACCCAATATTATAATATTTGATATTTGTACCCAATAATATTTAATATTTGTACCCAGACTATTCAAAAACTGGACTTTTGTGTTGGGTATTTAGATAAATCAATATCGGGGCACCGAGATTCGCTCGTTATTTATTTATTGACTATTGATAAACCAAACACAATTCTTTAAAATAATTGGGGAAGAACTAACAGGCACAGCCCAAAACTGTTTCTTCCCCGAATTTTGATTTATACACTATAAATAGTCCAGAAAGTAGGTTATGTTCCATACACTTGAATTCAGGTTTAATTTTCAGTTCAAACATTTGAAAACAAAAAAGTTCCAATTCAGATTATTTACAAACCAATTGAATAAGAAAATAACACTCACTAATCACTTAAAATTGTCAAATAATAAAACAACTTTGAAAATTATGATATACTCTAGTTTAGAAGGATTATCATGTCATGTCAACAAATCAGATTATTTCGATCAAGCCGATTAAATTGTCTAGCTAGATTTTGTCTAGCAAACTGTCTAGCAAATTCTTGCTGATTGATTACACAGCTTGAAATAATTCTGTTTCTCTCTCATACACGAATCTTCTGTTTCGACAGACGACGAAACTATCATATGTTTTTCCAAGGATGAATAATTGCTATACTTTTCATGTCCTTCAGCGAGTTTTCCCAGGGATGAGACCTAGTGCAATCGAATTTTTATATCATAAACCTACTATGTTCCAGATTTCTTGGAAATCGTTAGAGCTGTTTTCGGATATGTTGTCTAAATCTCAACTTGTTACATGAATAGTTCTGTGATACTGTATCAATGTTATAGATGAATGATAATAATAATTCTTATTATACCTTCGAAACATACTGTCCTGATAATTCCGGGCTTCCAAATAGTCTTATCATGATTCTACTTCATCAGTGACATAAATTGAGTACCTCCAGTTACTTTACAGTGATCAATGACTAACTCCACACTTCCCACATGTTACATGTTCTTCACGAACTTCCCACGTGTGTGTATATAAACTCGGCAAGGAGACTTTTGAGACTCCTAAACTTCATCATTTCTTAGGCATTGTCTCCCAGTATCGATGTTGCTAAATAGAACACTCTTCCTTACTTACTCCTAACTTACTTCTTACTTTCTTCTCCCTTACTTACATACACTCTCCAACTCTTCCTTCTCTCTCCTACCGTTTCTTCAGCGTTCTCATCCATCAGATATCCACTTTCTCTTATCTACTTGTCAAAACTTTCCGTGATTATCCACGCAGATCTTTGTTTCTTCTCTTTGCTTTTCATTTATTATCCTTCATTGTTTGTGGTATCTTGTGTTGAAGGTTTTCTTCCTGATCTTCTTATCCATTGTTTCTGAGCCTCTCATGAGTTCAAAGTTTTCCTGATGCGATATTGGTTCCATTGTTCTAATGTATTCATTCATTTCTTTATTGATTGATTCATCTATTTATTGATTCATTCATTTATTGATTTATTCATTCATTCATTTATCCATTCATTTATTCATTGACAATAGATACAATCCAGGAGTAAACAACAGACATTCACCCAAAACTGCTTTCAACCTAAGGTTTATTAATTAATCAAAATTTGGAAATGGAATAGATTGGGGCCAAGCCTGTTGTTCCTCCCTAATCATATTTATATGATTTGTGATTGTGTCCACGAATAAATAAATAATACAAAATGAACAGTTCAGACGTTATTACAAGTTTATGATTCGATTCACACACACAATATTAACCTATCACTCTAGAGGGAACCAAGCACCATTTTCATAATTATGTTGAGTAATATTTTGTTAAATTGTCGAATGGAGAAGAGTGTTTTAGATTTAAAATACTATAATAAATTCGGAATAACACTACAATCAAATCAAATACAACAAATACATATTCAAAACAAATGAGAGAATATACATAACTCAATAATCAAGAGTATAAAATAATAAGTGAGCATAAATAATACAAAAATCATAATTATATACTTTAACGTGTAATTTGGCATCACCAGCAAAGAGAATTGAGCCTTGCCCGCTGGTAGAAACAACAATAACACTAAGAAAACTTGTAATATGATTTTTTCTCAGGTACCAAAACTTTGAGAGCTTTTTTCTCAGGTTTTTAGTTTTGGTGGTTGGGCTCATTTATATTAAAAGCCGTCCATTTCAAGTCCAAGAAAAAATCAACTAGAATTTTGAATTCATCTGATCAATCTACTTCTAAACACGGAACAAAACAAGAAACTTCTATCACAGTTTGAAAAATTTTCAAATTTCACTTAAAACCAAAATAAAATTTAGTTTTTCGAGAGCCATTTAGTGTATGAGAGCCTTTGATTTATCAGTTCAAATGGAATTGGAGGGAAAATTTGATAACAAACAGGGAACATGCAGAGGAGATACAAATACATTAATAAAAACACTCCATTTACATGGACTACTTTTCAAATTAATAGAAGAATATAAATAATTTTGAAGCACCCTTCATTTTAAGAAAAAACTTCAAAATAGTTCAACAACTAGTTTCGGTGATCACACCATCGTCTGGTTATAGAATAAAAACTTTTTATTAGTTGTTAAAAATTAGTTGTTGAACTATTTCAAAGTTTTTTTCAAAAATAAAGGGTGCTTTAAGATTTTCATTACTGTTCTACTAAATTCATTAATTTATAATAGTAATGGAACATCATTTCTTAATTTACAAGAATCTATTAGTAAGCTTTGCGGCTGGGGAACTATCTCGAAATGATACTCTTATTTTGATCACAAGTTCAAGTCTGAGAAGCATGTTGAATTTCTAAATTTTAATAACGAAGGCAGACTTTTGAATATCCTGGTAGCTCTGAAAATAACAGAGTAACGAAGGATAATTCAAAGTAAAGTTTATAACTATGATCACATTCATTTCACTCAATAAAACCTCACCTATACTATAGTTTTATCATGAATTTGCTAGTCATTTGATGGTGTTTCCCTAATCCATTGCTTTGTAACATTTTTTCACAGATTCCGTATATTTTACTGAATATTTTACCGTATATTTTACGAAATATTCACATATTCCTCAATTCAAAGTTAAGTTCAAATGATCACATTCATTTTACTCAATAAAACTATACTATAATAGTATAGTTTTATCATGAATTTGCTAGTCATTTGTTGGTGTTTCCTTAACCCATTGCTTTGTAACATTTTTTCACAGATTCCGTATACTATTAATTTTTTTAGGCTACATCAAACTCTAGTTTTATCATGAATTTGTTTCAGTATTCACTTATCCATTGCTTTTCCATTTTTTTGTTACATTTCTCTATATAATATAAGTTATTAATTTCGCAGTGAGAAACAATTCAGTAATCTTCCATTGCTGTGTTTGCCGTTTGAATCGCCATTTTGTAATGGTTGCATGAACCGGTAATTGGGGAGGGGCTTGTCCAGGCCAATGACAAACGTTCAAACCTTGACAGGTCAGGGCTTCCAACAATAACAGAGCCGATGATATATTATGCTGCTCTTCACTTTATAGTTTCTGTTTACTAGACATTGATAATTGGTGTAAGAGACGGAACTACTATCTCGATTTCTAATAATTCTGTGGATTGATAATATCTAGTCCTCTCATTCAGTATAAATGATTCTCATATTGTGTCTTGATACTTTAAAATCCCGTGTCATCATTTCTGAGATTTTACTAGAAGTTTGCACCATGATAATTGGAAGTTATTTCGAATCGGAATTTCAAGACATGCAAAGTCACAAGATGTCATATCATCATGCTATGAATGAATATCATAAACTAAAAAAACAATTCCAATCCGTGCTCATATCATCAATATTTCATCAATATTCGGGGAAACCCGTTGTCTCCATTGTAATAAATAAATAAATGCGTTTTGGAACAATTTCATACAATTCAATGATTTCAGTATTAACTTTTTGTAGTTTTGAGACTGCATATGTATCTTTGTCAGACAAATGTACAGAGATACATAGTGTCAAAACTACAGCAAAGTTTATTATAATAGGGTTTCATCATCGAAATCATCAATTTCCAAAAAATATATTTCATCAATCAATTTTATCAAGAGCCTGATTCATAACACTTCTAATCCCATAATTTTTTCGATAATAATTTTGACAAACTCCTATGAAAACATCCTTTTTGACGTTTCATAATCCTAGAGTATCTGCTACAAGTTAAACAAACCTGCCTCCTATTTATTATATCCTTTCGATCAGAGTACAGAATAATTTTCTCTCTGAAAACACTTCAGAAGTTTTCTCTCTGTACAGGCGGACGTAATATTGCGATAAGAAAAGAAAATATTTCCCTGAGTTGAAACAGGTCTAGGGAGGGAAAAAATCAGGTTGTTGATAAGCGCTCTATTGGAGCGAAAACTGCTTTGTCGACGAATTCCGAGCGTTACGCTTAGTGTACATAAAAAACGCGCAAATTAGCGCCATTATTCTCCAGCATAGGCTCCAACAGGAGTTTTTCATAGAGTTTTAATAATTTTATTTAGTTTCAAGGAGGGAGTAGCCTATGCTG
>NW_024092000.1:0-19273 GCF_014356525.2 Nilaparvata lugens | reverse complement strand
TTTATTTAGTTTCAAGGAGGGAGTAGCCTATGCTGTATGACTCTCGTTCTTATAATAGGTTAAGAATAACCCAGAATCATTATATAAGATTGATATTGTTTAAAAATGTGAGAGAGTTCTGTTCCTTTGTATGTGAATTTGAAAATGATGCCTATCCAACATTTATTCGTTTTTAAAGTTTTAAAATTGTTTTATTTGGAAAGCGGAAACTGTGGTACGGGAAATCTTTATTACAATATGAGAAGCGTTAACCAGCTACTGAGTAGGACACCAAAGGTGAGCAGGGAAATTTTTAGGCACTCGTTTAGGTACTTGTGACCTTATATCACATGAATTGCCAATTGAATTGAGAGGTGTGATTCCTATATTATCTTTTGTGAGAGAGTAAAGAGCTGGTTCTTTACAGTGAACGACGTATGGATGGTTAAAAGTTGTTAGATAATGGTGCAGGTTGAGCTAGCATTGTTCACGCACCATTCTCATAAAAATATTATATTCAATTTATCACTATTCCACTAAGGCATGTACGGTATTATTATAATTATATTAATTATTACATTTAAATGCATTTCATTTATTCCAGTTTTTGGTTTTCTGGGCTGTTTCAATTTATTTGTTTTTTTATCTCATGCGCTACAGGCAGTAGTTTCAGTATTGTTTTAGCAATCTTAATCACCTAGACTAGACTCACAGCTTTTATTTTTTTTTTTCATACAAGTTTATTTTTATTTTCATTATTTATTATTTAAGTTGATAATGTTTCTACCTTGTTGATTATACTTTGATTATCTGATCACACAACTGGATACGTGATCAGTATAATTTCCAAGATACTATTCAATTTCTACTTTTGTAATTTGTAATTTGAGGAGGAAATAGATTCATTTATTCATATATATAAATGTATTGTCAATAACCTACTCTGGTTGCAATTCATTGGCAATCGGAGAAATTATTATTATTAGTAGTTCTGTGAACAGTAGACCTAACACAGTTTTCCTCATCCACAAGTATCTGATGTCACCTGCTCTAGTTGATTCAGTTGAATCATAATCAACTCTTAAAAACTGTTATTCATTTTCTCCAATATCAAAAACTCACATATTTTAATAAACTTAGTTCACATTTGAATTTGTATCCCATATGATAATTTATCCAGTTTCGTGATAATCTTTCGATCTGAAAAAAATATTTCTCAACCATTTTAAAATTAATGTTTTCAATCAAGAATATTATAATTTCTTCGGCATTATTTAGTTCATTTGTTCATTTTTCATTTTATTCTCAATCACCTACTGAATTTGTTTTTCAAATGTGGGAATATTGATACTGCATCATAAAAAATATTGAAACCCTACCTCATAGAAATAGACACGGCCAGACATCTATGTAATGCATGCTATGAATAATCCACTCGTCACCTGATTGATTATGAATAATTCTATAGTATGATTGATCCTATCTTCAAAGTAGATGATATCATAGATAAACAATAGCGTAAGTAGATATCCCATGGTATAGGGAATTTATGTCGCAACTTTTACTGTTATCTCAAGCCCATTACTGTCAATTTTTACTGTTCTGTTGGGGTGATAGTGTATGAACGGCACAGTTTGAGAGACTACCAGCGTCACACAGCTGCATGAGAAAGAACTACTTGAACTATCGGCTTGGGATAACAGTAAAAGTTGCGACATAAACGGCCCTATACCATGGGACTTATGCTATCTTATGTAAATTATGCTATCGTTTCTCTATGATGATATATAATTATAGTTCACCAAGCGAAGTGACAAGTCGACGGTTTTTACATTTCTCTTTATGGTTAAATGTTTATATGTTGCGCATTTACGGCGAAACTCAGCAATAGATTTTCATGAAATTTGACAGGAATATTCCTTTTTAAATTGTGCGTCGACGTATATACAAAGTTTTTGGAAATTTTAAATTTCAAGAATAATATGGAAAGAAAAGGAGCCTCCTTCATACGCCAATTCTTCTTCTTATTGTGCCTGTCCGCTACGAACGTGGGCAATCAACATGGTGATTTTCACTTTATCCACGGCAATACGAAATATTTCTATGGAGCTTTTTCCACTCCAGGATCGGATGTTGTTTAGCCAATAAATTCTTCTTCTATATTAGACTAAAAAAATAGAGTAAAATTAAAATCAAAACGCCAATATTATAGAGTAAAATCAGATTATAGAATAATTCATCATAAATCACCTGTCGAGTGGATTATAAATTGCATACCATGAAGCATGCAATTCAATATCTCAATGTAACCTGGTGAAAAATCAGCTGCTGTGTGGACTATTAATTGCATGCCTCATTGATGCAATTTTTATGCACTATTGAATCAACTACTGATTGCATGCAATTAATAACCAAAATAACATAGTATTGTCTCTCGACCTTTCTCTGTTTTGAACTCGGGCTGTCCTGTTTCCAGTATGTCCTGTAGAGGAAGTGCTTTTAGCATTTTTGATACACTAACCCAAACAGCCATTAGCTGTTTTCACACCGATATCTCGCCGACACGACATACAGACGCAATTTACTCTGATGGACAGTATGAGAAGAGAAGGCTGTGGTTTATAACTGCTCGAGGTCTACTGTTCACAGAGCTACTAGTGATATCAGAGTATGGAGGAATTTATTTTCTTTCCATATTATCCCTAAAATGCAAAATTACTAAGAACCTTGTGTATACATCGATGCGTAGTTGAAAAAGGAATATTCCTGCCAAATCTCATGGGATTTTATCAACGCGTTTGGTCGTAATCGCGTTACATACAGACAGACAAAAGCAAATCGAGTTGAAGCATAGACCTCTCTACGTTCGGTCAACAAGAGTACCTATATTGATTGTTATGAAATAGGATGATGAGTAGGAGGAGGAGAAGGAGGAGGAGAAGGAGAAGGAGAAGGAGGAGGAGGTGGAGAGAACATAGGAGAGTGCTGTCTGTTAAAATGTTGTTGATATAGTTGAAGAGGTGGGGTAGAGGGGGTTGGAAAAATAACATAATTCCCTACAATATTAATGTCATACATTTTTATTTTAGCAGCAACTCTTTGATAGTTATCATTGTGCAAGCTAAAATAGTTTGTTTGATATTCAACGTTTGCATTCTCTTCAATAAGCTATTATGCAAGCTTCGAACAACAAAATGGTACCAATAAAACTCCAATTACTCAGGAAGACCTCCAATTTTAATATGAAATCATACGTATTTGATGAGCTCTACCAATTAAATTCCTGGGTGAGAACATGTCCGTAGTTCCAGGCTTCTCTACAGTAAGAGGCTAGTTTCTTCCAATCTTTGCCGTTCATGTACATAGTATAGTAAACTCTTCCCTTGATTGTTCAACAACACCAAACCATTTCTTCCTCCATTCCTTTAAACAAGGGCATCGAGCAATGAAATGGAATACATCCTCAGCCTCCTTCAGATTGCAAGTTTTTAATTCATTATGATGCATTCTGTTATTTATTTAGAGTATTACGTCATCCTTCAAAATTTAAAATTTCGAAATAATTATTCCTGGACCAAAAATCAAGTGACGAAGCAGTGTGTGGATTACATAACCTTAACTTTTGGACAACATAAACATTCTATCAAAATTTTTGGAGAGAAATAGTACAGGCTCTGCCTAGTTTTTCCTCCAATGTCATAATTAATTATATATTCTATAGTATATATTATGATTAGGTTATAGTGTTTTATACAATAACTGAAATGAAAATGAAATGAAACACAGAAGAACAGATTAATGCGGTCAAACGAAACAAATAGGAAGTGATGGATCACTGTGACTCTACTCTAAAACTACACTTGACTATAATGAAATTGCAATCATATTATAGAACTGTGAAAATATAATGTTACCTTTGAAATTCCAGTTGTACTCAGTTGACATATTCTGACCATCACACTCATTAATTCGATGATATTTCTAACATACTTTATTCACATAATGATTACACCACTGTTACTCTGAACACATCATTTACACTCCACAATATATATACATAGCTCCATAGCTATAAAAATACAATGCATATAGTTGTATGAATAGTCCGACAATATTTTTATTGTTCTTTAGAATGTATAAGTTTTTTTCAGTTTTTGTCTAATTTTCTGTTCTTGAATATGTTGGTTTTCTGTCACATATGTATTTCTTAATCATTATTGAGAAATATATTTTCCTTATTAACTCTATAAGCCGATTTTTATGATTATCCTCTGTAACTGAAAGACTAGCTGGATATAGATTAATTTCAAAATGGAATGATTATTCCTGTTTTGACTTTCTAGGAATCAAAAAATCTATTCTTTGACAACTGCAGTTTTATCAATTTCTAATTTCTATGAAATGAATCACTGAAATCAAACAAATCCAGAATCAAGCTGGTGTTGAATAGTGTAGTAAAAAAGCATACTGTATATGCAGTGAGTCATCAACAATACAGATGTGTCTGTAAATGAATATGTCAATTTATTGAATCCATTGTACCATTGATAGTACAGTATGTAATTCTATCCTCTTTCTGCAATCCAGCAGTACAATGCTCACTCATACAGTTTCAAGGAATGATGATTTTATTATTTTCGGCTCTTCAAAGTATTAGTATGTTGTTCTGTGACCACCAAGTACATATTATTATTTATCCAATGGAAAGGTCTTCTCATACACTACAAATTCTATGGACAACATTATTTCTGTTGAACACTTGCATAATCGTTCATAGAATAAAATGGAAGTATATGCTATCATTAAATATTATACTATTTTGGTTTGTACACGGATAAAATGCAAACTGTGGCTGTTACGATGAAAAGTATAGAACTTTAATATTGTAGGTAATAGTATGAGAAAGCCAACGAGATTAATCACGTTTTAATATTCCAATTGGAACTAGAGATATGGACAATTCACGTATGCTCATTTGACACGACAATGCTCTATTATATTCATAATAGAGCATTGAGACGGCTCTGGCCAGGTACCCAACCAAAGAGTTGGGGGGTCAAGCACGCTCCCGCTCTGCATCCAGCTATGAGCAAGGCAGCTCTATTATATTCTATACTCTTTAATTTAATTTCTTCAACTCACTCCTCCTCCTCCTCCTCCTCCACCACCTCACGCTCTGCATCCAGCTATGAGCAAGGCAGCTCTATTATATTCTATACTCTTTAATTTAATTTCTTCTCCTCATCTTCAACTCACTCCTCCTACTCCACCTCCTCCTCCTCCACCTCATAACACATACAGAATGTTATGTGAGAAAAGTACTAGAATCGAGTCACCAATCATTTCCAATGATCAATGAATTATTTACAGAGTATCTAGATAATATTTAATCAAATTTTATGGAATTGGAGAATGATAAATATAATCAAATATTATTATTTTTTTCAAATTACGTAGTGCACTGTGATACATTTCAAATACTGTACTACAAAGATGATATTAACTCAGATGGAAATTGGAAATTGAACTTGGTAATAATATGTAGAATCAAGTTTATATGTTTGTATCATTTTGTGACACCCTTCAAAGAGGGGGATGTTGTATTGAATGATAAGAGGTTGGTGACACTAGTTAGATTATAACTTTCTATATACTTAGTTCAATGATTAATCAACATATAAAGCCAGATTGGTCTAATCAGTTGTTACTGTTTATTGTGTAATGTCTAATCTAGCTTTCCCTAATATTATCTTTCTATGTACTTAGTTCAATCAACATATTTGCAATCCATTGCTAAATTGGTTTAATCAGTTGTTATTGTTTATTGTGTAATTTCTAATCTAGCTTCTCCCAATGTTATCGATGTAACTGTTTCATATAAATACGGTATAAGAATCAATGTAAAGTAGTCTTGAGCAATATTCTGTATTATGTAGTTGTAGTGTACAGGCTCGGCCTGAATAAAGTCTTTTAAAAACGCACAGTGTTTCCTGCACCCTTAACTGGCGCCCGAACTTCTGTAGATCTTCCTTGTGAAATTTTCGTGTTCTGTGAACTCTCCCAGGCCGAATTTTTTTCCTCAGCACTCCGCCGAGTTTTTCACGAGAGAACTACAAAACCCTACAGCAGGACACCGTGCAAATACTCAGTAGCCAGCCACGAAAAGCAACAACCAGAACTGCAAGACTCCAATACTCACACAGATTGTAACCCGCAGACGTTATCATCTCAATCATCTGCTATCCACCATTGCGGGCCAACACCTAAATAGATTTTCACCAATTCCAACACGAGTTCCAGCAAGGAGATTCCTGGACGAGCCTCTCGAAAAAATCTTATGTGGCCTCGAACCAGAACAGTCGACATCTGATGTGCCGAACCAACTAGTTCCAGCGACCCAAAATATAAGTGCTCCACGTCCGGACCCTCCACATCACCTGCAACCTCAACTTCAAGAACTTCACGGATCTCACCAACTTGAAAAAGGTACAATGGCTTCAAAATCCTATCAGCCAGCATTACTAATTTAGTACCATCATTTAATGGCGACCTTCTAGAACTCCCCTATTTTGTAAGAATTTGTCAAGAAATAGATGATGAATTCTGTGGCCAAAATGTGGAAGCACGAGAGACTAACCACTGGCTTCTATTCCACCACACTTACAGCCATCTCTCAGGGAAAGCCCGTACGGCTGCCCGAGGTGTAGAACTATTCCTGACTTATTGACTGCAATTAAAATAATTTTCACGAAAAAAGACCTATAGCTGACTTAGTAACACAAGCCATGATGCTCAAACCATTCAGTAACGAGTCAACCAATGATTTTCTTGATAGGCTTAAGTACAAAAAGAGTGTTATAATCGATCGCTATAGCATGGAGAAACTCTCTGATGACACAATCACTTACTTGACTAGTCAACTTGATCGCACATTGATGACCACTCTCATTCGAAATGTACCAGCAGACTTGCTGCTTTCCTTAGGGTACACAAAATTCTAACAATTGAAGATGCTCAAAACAGCTTATTGCATGATTTCGACGAATCATTTGATTCCAAACCCTCATTTCGTAACTCCCGTAACAATAACACCAATCACTTTAATGACGGTCGTGATAATCCCAACAGAAACGATCACTACAATAATCAGCAACGAAACGTTCATCCTGGCTTCACCAGACACAACACCCCAAATTTTGAAAATCCTCCTAAATTCCAAAATGGCAGACAATTCAGTAACAATCACAATGGTAATGCTTTTGCAAATCGGAATCATTCTGATTCCAACACCGTGTCAATGCGCACTGTTTTAAACAGAACATATCAAAATCATCATATTGTAGAAGAGTCTGATGAAAACTCTTCAGTTGAAGATCAGCTCTCCACATTAATCAAACATATGAACCTTTTGACTGAAAAAATGACCTCACTTACTGATCATTTTTTTAAGAAACAGGCAGGGACTCGAAGAATTCAACTTGAATAATTGTACAAACCTTTCGAGTCTACCCCATTTTATTGACCACAAAAACCGCAAATGGCTAATAGATACAGGCTCCGAAAAAAACTATATTCACCCGAGCATTCTTACCAAAGATGACCAACTAATTAAGAAAGATTTCATAGTTAAGACCGCCACAGGGGCAAAAATGGGTCACAATTTTATAAAATTTGACACTTTCAAACATTTGGCACTCGACTCATAGTTCCTTTGCAAGTATTTCCTTTTTCCAATGGCTATGATGCATTATTGGGTTGCGAAACATTGGAACAACTTAAAGCCTCCGTTAATTTGTCAAAAATGGTATCTTTATTCCCCTAAAACGTGAAAAAACTAAAGTTGACCTGAAACTAGGATTGCATAAATACAACCTTCCCGTAAAAGGTAACCTCAAATATATGGAGTTGTTCAAAAAATCAAAAATAATGATTTCACAACTGAAGATTCCCTCGTGCAAATTGATGAACAATTTACATATTGTCTGATTCATGCCAACCAGGACAAGACTGTTTATCTTGATCCCCTTGACATTGAAGAAGTGAATCGTGTACTCAATCATGGAGTAATACCTGATACAAAAAATATCTTGGTCTCTAGCCTCGATATGCAGGAATTGTTCCACTCTTTTAGTGAAAATACATTAGATGAAATACGCAATAAAATACCCTCTTTAATTCGTACATCTCACATTAACGAAGAAGAAAGAGAATTTATTATGGAATTGTTATCAGAGTTCCTGAAATAATAAGCGTGAACACGACTCTCTAACAAGCACTAATCTTCTCCAACATAGAATTAAAACCAGACTGACGATTATATCTATACCAAGAACTATCGCTACCCCCCGAATGCTATAGAGAAGATGTTAAATTGAATTGAAAAACTTTTGAAGAACAAGGTCATTCAAATAGTAATTCCCCATACAATTCCCCAATTTGGGTTGTCCCAAAGAAAAAGTATGCGTCCGGTTAGCGTAAAATCCGCGTAGTAATTGACTATCGTAAGCTTAATGATCACTGTAAGCTTTATCACTGTAAGTGATAGGTTCCCACTCCCTTACATAGAAGATTTATTCGGAAACATCGGAAAAGCTACATATTTTTATCGCTACAGCGATAGATTTGTCATCAGGTTTTCACCAAATTGAAATGGATCCTGAATCTATCCCAAAAACCGCTTTTTCCACAGAAAATGGTCATTTTGAATTTCTCCGCATGCCTTTTGGTTTAAAAAATGCCCCTCCGACTTTTCAAAGAGAAATTTAATGAATCTGATTTTCTCAGACACACCCAACGTCCTTGTCTACATGGACGACATAATTATTTTTTCAGACAGCCTTTCCGAACACAAAAAGCATCTTCGGACAGTATTACAAAAATTGAAAAATCACAACCTTCAAATTCAATTAGATAAAACCGAATTCTTCAAACGAGAACTATTGTATTTAGGGCACATAATTTCGAGTGATGACATACGCCCTAATCCAGAAAAATTAAACGCTGTAAAGAACATTCCAATACCTAAAACACCTAAAGCAATTAAACAATTCTTAGGTCTCACTGGCTACTATCGTAAAATGATCCATAATTACGCGAAAATTGCTAAACCTCTTACAAGTTGTCTTCACAAATATGCAAAAGTCGATCCCACAAACAAGGAATTTTTAAATGCTTTTGAAACTTTAAAATCTGCATTGCAAAATGAACCAATTCTCAGACTTCCAGACTTCTCAAAACCTTCACACTCACCATGGATGCAAGCCAATTTGCGATGGAGCAGTCCTGTCTCAAAATTTTGAGAAAAGCGATCTCCCTATTGCCTATGCCTCTCGCACTTCAAATAGGTCAGAAGAAAATCTCTCTACAATTGAAAAAGAACTTCTTGCAATCGTATGGGCATGTAAACATTTCAGACCATACCTATACGGCCGACGTTTTGTATTGAGAACTGATTACAAACCTCTTGTTTGGTTGAAGAGTCTGAAAGAACCCAATTCAAACTATACGATGGCACTCCTATTAGAGGAATTTGATTTCGAAATTCAATTTTTAAAGGTAAACCAATTTTGTGGCCGGTTCTTCAGATTTCATTGATGACTACTGCCCACCTGAAATTCCCAATAATGACAATGTAAGTACTCAAACGGTACACAGTCAACTTAGCTCAGATATAATCATATTGCAATCATGGATGAGGACAAGATCGTCTATGTTGAACACAATCAAATAATTATCAAACGAGGTAAGACAATCCCACATTCCAAAAAATATTTAATAAGAATCGGCTAACCATTTATTTTGGACGCCTTTTTCGATCTAGATTGTATGCTTGCTAGTTGCTGTGAATATCTAAGACCGAACCCACTTATGGACTTTTTTAAAGGAACAGGTATACTAGAACGCTCATTTTCAGACTTTCAAACACGATTCACTTCCTGATTCGCGAACACTTTGCGACCATTACCTTAAAATATATTCTAAGTTCGTTATTGATGTAACTAAAACTGATGAGCACAAAGAGATTTTGCCACACACCATGTAGGTAAAACATGCCATCGAGGTATCAATGAAAATCTCGCAAACTTAAACAGAAATACTACTGGCCATGTATGATCGATGATGTTGAATTTTCATAAACCAATGTACTATCTGTGCACAAACTAAATACGAACGCCACCCATTAAAGAGAAGTATCATAACACCTACGCCGACTAAACCATTTGAAAAGCTTCAAGTCGATACGTATACCTTCAAACAAATGAAAATCCTAACTATAGTAGATTGCTTTTCAAAGAACTAACGACATTCCCCCTAGAAACTCTCAACTCACATGGAATAATAAGACCTTCATTCAATATCTCTCCTTTTTTCCATGCCCCTCCGAGGTTCAATCAGACAATGGACGAGAATTTGATAACCACAGTTTCAACAGCTTCTTCATCTTTATGATATTGAACTCCATCTTCAACACCCGGTCACCCAGACTCTCAAGGCCTAATTGAACGCACTCATTCTACCCTAGAGAAATACTCAACACCGTACTCCTTGAGAAACCTTATATTAAAACAGACGAAGCGTTACTGATGCAGTGACACCTATCATAATTCTCTCATCAATTCACCCATACTATGACACCTTTCGAATGACGTTTGGTCACGTAAAACCAGCGCCAACCCCTCTTGCAAATGACATACTCGAAGAACAAGTCTACTCCCATTTTGACAAATTAAAAAAACTCCACAAATGATTAGAATAAAGTAAGTTCGGAAGAAACAAATAGAACTAATAGACTAAATGAATCCAGAGAAGAAACAACCGATTTGCCAACCACTGTCTTCATCAAGTCAACTCATAATAGAAAAGAAAAACCGAATATTTCAAAGCTAAGGTGACAGGCCCAGAAGGCGACATCTCAGAATAAACGCGAACCTTTCAAAAACCACCCTAAACGTCTTGAAAGACCTCGAAAGATCATTAAGAAATCTACTGTTACAGATGCTCACCAGAATGAGCTGATAGGCCTACTGCTGGCCCTAGTAATCAAACTCAGAGTCCACGGATATGAGCTCACGGACTTACAAATACAGCCGGAGCAATCCCATTAAAACAAGAAGTGATGATTTTTCTAACACATCTCACGCACATATTCACACTATAAATATAACAGCTCTAGGTTACGAAATTGACGCACTTTTCCTAAATGCTAATTCTCTAACCAACTCTTCTATCGATAAAACGCTCCTTCAAACGCTATTACAACATTTCACTTACCTATCCAATAAAATGGAGCATGTAAAATCTATAAAACGCAAGTAAACACAAACAGGTATTTTGAATGGTCTAGGTACAGCAATATCTTGGATCACAGGTAACATGGTGCTAATAACAAGAACATTATATTCAATTGTCAGTGAAATAGAAAATAATGAACAGATAATCCAGAAAAACCTGGACTCACAAATTATTTATAATCATAGGTTAACAGACAAATTTAATGACAATATGAAAATTATTCAAAGCAACAACGCTGTTTTACAGGATTTTTTACTGAAAGCCTCACATGAAATCAATGTCATTGACGTCTTCAACAATATTCTCTTCTATTAGCAAGTGTGTCTCTTCTTGAGCTTCATGTAAATGATATTGTGGAAAGTCTGGAATTTTGTAAAAAGAATATTCTACATTCTAGTATCTTATCTCGCTCAGAAATATTTTCAATAATTTAAAATACTCCCGATAATTTGGCATCACGAGACGCTTCCGTGCTATGGCAGATCTCAAACGTGCATTGTGCACTTGGTAATGATTTATATTGACTTACTTCATTCAAATTCCTATTGAACCTTGTAATTAGATTCTTATTTTATTATTTCGTATCCAATTACGTCCACACGCAACTGACAGATTACAGAGAGTATACAATGAAAATCAACAAATTTATTGTATCCTATTATAAAGGTGAATTGTATGTTCTAGAACGATTGTGTTTTAATCTCTAATACTAGGTATTGTAATAAGCTTGATAGGTTAGATGATCCATGTATTTTAGATTTATTTAGTAATAATGGATTGAAAAATTGTGAATTAATCTCTTTGCAAGCGACTTGTGGTTTTGTCAGGCCCGACCCCAGGGGTGGGCAGACCGGGCGGCAGATTTTGGGGGCGGCAAATTTTAAGGAAGGAAAAATTTTAAAATACAAATAAATAATATATATTCATAATAGTAAAATTATATAAGAAAGTTTTCCAACCTCTAGCTAATTAAGACTTTTCTAAGATCAACAATGTCCCAGGAACGTCTGAGTGGTCTAGCGAACATAAAATAGTTCAATCCCCAGATCTTGAAGAATTGGTGAAGGAATTTCCCCATGCAAAGGTAGACGAGCTCTACTTAATTGAACAGGTGTGTTAAACAAACTTGTAGAAATAGTAGTTTTAATTACTTAACAAGTTAAGTAGGCCAAATACTCTGTTGCAGTCTATGTCTTAAGGCTGTGCAAAGGCTAAAAATAGACTTTCTACTGGTGATATTTTTCAAAGTTTTTCGATTCGTATATTATCAAGCTATCAAAATGAAAAAGTTTTCTCAGGAGAACATTTTTTCCAATCATTACTTTTTGAGACATGAGCACCTAAAGCTTTCACATTTGGGACAGAACATTTCAAATCCGGTACGAGATGAATCCATGAAATTCAAATGATAAATTCTTCATGGTATTGTTAATTAAATAGAGCTACAAGATTTTGAAAAAATTTCTGAAAATATCAATTTTGGAGAAAGTTATTCAATTTACAAAAAAACTCAACTATATGCTATTTTGGTCAAATTTAGTAAATTGAATAACTTTCTCAAAGATTGATATTTTTAGAAAAATTTTGTTTTATTCAATCAACAATACCATGAAGAATTTATCATTTGAATTTTGTGGATTCATCTCGTACCGAATTTGAAATGTTCTGTCCCAAAAGTGAAAGCTTTAGGCGCTCATGTCTCAAAAGTAATGATTGGAAAAAATGTTCTCCTAAGAAAACTTTTTCATTTTGATAGCTTGATAATATACAAATCGAAAAACTTTGGAAAATATCACCAGTAGAAAGTTTATGTTTAGCCTTTGCACAGCCTGTTTTCTTATTGTGTACCTGTTTTGAACATGAACATAAAAATAGTTTAATCAAATATTTTTTGTTACTAGTCCAGTCACTATTATATATTGGTGCTTGCAATTTACATTGTAGTTCTGATTTTTTAATATATTTTTTGGATACATGAAAGAAGTCCAGAACCAAATTCTTCATGCAAAATTCCCTTGTGGCCCAAAAACCTCGTATTTTCGGTTCATTTTCCAGTTTCCAGCTATTTCCACGAAAATCGGTGATCGGACAGAAAAATATTTGCTCCCATCTTTTTTCAAGATTATAATATTATTCTGAATGAAATAAGATCATTTGGAACTCTCTATCTCCAATGAGTACTGAGTTATCCTTGAGCGCACCTCTCCACTAGGAAATAATGATATGAAGTGCATCTAACGGATGATTCTCATAGAACATAATTTCATGAGCTTATATCATTGTGCAAAATATCACTGTGAGGACAATATTGATGGTGATGATGATTGAAGCTGAAAATTAGGTGTTTTTTCACAATACAAGGAGCATTGTTGTCAGGTGTACCTGGAAAACCATATGAGATAGAGCGCTCTACTTAGTCTCAGTTTGTAGAGCACAAAATTACGCCAAGAGGGATTTTGAATTTCAAATCTAGATTGTAATAATCGAGATATATTGTTGATCAAATACTAAATATTAATGATATAAAATAATAAAATAATGATATAAAATAATAAAATAAGCCATATCAAGCAAATAGTCAACAAATGGATACATAGTGTGAATCGTGAGGAAATGGAGAATTATATAGTATCAATTTATTCTGATCGATAAAGCTCGAGTGGTGTGATAAGAACGCAAGTATACAATAATATCAAAAATCAATATAGAATCTGAATGAAAATGAAAATTGAACATAGAAATAGGGAAGTTTAATGTGTACGGTGTGTTGAGGGATTTTGAGTGTGTCAGGGATGTCTCTTTTGGGATTGATTTCCTGTAGTATCCTAATACAAATTTATTATCATTTTACGTCTGTGAGTAATATACAGTATCTTGTAATTAATAATTATTATTGCTCTGTTTCTTTTGTTTTGATAATATGTTATTGTTTAATGCTTATTATTGGTTGAAATTGTTTTGTTTTTCAATTGTATTGTATCATTGTCATATCTATCATTGTATATTTGAGTATAATTATGTAAATGTAGAGAACTCGTTCCTCACACACAGGCTTTGCCCATGTGAGGAACCTTCTTCAAGTTTTGTATATTCATATTCTGTATTGTTAGTATTTCTTAAGAAGAAGAATAAATATAATTTCAATTTCAATTGATTTTTTTTCATAAAATTTAACTCATTTCTGAAAAATCATAACTCAGTACTCATTGGAGATATAGAGTTCCGAATGATCTCATTTCATTCAGAATTTTATAATCTTAAAAAAAAGTTAGAGCAAGTTTTTCTGTCCGATCACTGATTTTGGCGGAAATAGTTGAAAACTGGAAAATGAACAGAAAATACGAGGTTTTTGGGCCAGTCTGTATATAGCGTAAGGGAATTTCACATGAAGAATTCTCTCTTCTTGGAAATTTCGAACATGATAGGTTTTTGATATAAAAATTCGATTGCACTAGGTCTCATCCTTGGGAAAACTCGCTGAACGACATTGAAAGGATCCTTTTCATCCTTGGCTGAGATTGCTGAAACTTTCGTCTGCGGATAGTAAAAAAGTGAGTGTGCGTTTGAGTATGTAAAAAATCAAAATATCGCATCCGCGAAATTCATAAGATGACGTATCGCTGGACGACATCAAAAGGATAATTCATCCTTGGCTGAAGCAGGTGAGACATTCGGCGTCTGTGGATAGTAAAAAGTGAGCGAGTGATTCTGTGGGAATCAAATTATCGCAGAACACAATTCTCTAAATGATCGTGTTTATATTTAACAGCTGGCTATACGTCAGCTTATGAATTTCGGGGATGCGATAATTTGATTCCCACAGAATCACTCGCTCACTTTTTACTATCCACAGACGCCGAAAGGATCACCTGCTTCAGCCAAGGATGAATTATCCTTTTCATGTCGTCCAGCGAATTTTACCAAGGATGAGACCTAGTGCATTCGAATTTTCATATCATAAACCTACTATGCTCCAAATCTCGTGAAAATCGTTAAAGCTGTTTTCGAGATCCGTTGAACATAAATAACCAGATATAAAAATATAATAATATGAACACATATTCAGAAATAATTGCTCGCTTACTATAATAGGATATTGTATCGGAAACATAAAACAGTTTATGAAACAAAAATAATTTTAAAATGTGCAATTTACACTAAGCTTGGGACTCCTAGTATATAATTATTTAGAGTTTACTGAGACTCTATGGTGCGAATGGCGGTGCATCACAGCGGAGACACAATAGTTGGGCGATCGCTCAAGGAAGGGGTGGAACCCGGGATTAACAATTAGACGGGATACTTGCGAGGGGGTGCGGCGGTTGCCGATCTCGCCCAGGGCGGCAAAGTCCCTAGGGCCGTGCCTGGGTTTTGTAAAATATATTGATAGCATTAGTAGTTACTTAATCTATAAGAACAATAATGTACGATTGTGTGTTAATGGTAGTGAACAATTGATTAATTTACATAGTACTTCACTCTTACATGTTTTACGTTAAATGAAAAAATGTGTGGCTTCGATACTCCAACAGTTTACAAGGACACTTCACCACTTGTTATTTCAAAATTTCCGGCTCACCTGAAACAACTTGATGTTAAATTCGATACAGTTCATTTAGCCAACCTAGGAGATAAACATTTAGACATAATTGAACCAATCATGATTGATGATTCAAATAAATTTTATGTTGTTGTAGGATTAATCTTATCTGTAACAATTGTAATAGTTTTATTGCTTCTCTATTTGAAGAAATCCAGAAATTATAGTAATGTTATTGTACAATCTGTTCCACTTAAAATTTGCAAGTCAATTAGTCATACCAACTGGACTTAATACCTTTCCGGGACGTAAAGGACTTGGGGAGGGAGGAGTTAGATTATAACTTTCTATATACTTAGTTTATGATTAATCAACATATAAAGCCAGATTGGTCTAATCAGTTGTTATTGTTTATTGTGTAATGTCTAATCTAGCTTTCGCTAATATTATCTTTCTATGTACTTAGTTCAATCAACATATTTGCAATCCATTGCTAAATTGGTTTAATCAGTTGTTATTGTTTATTGTGTAATTTCTAATCTAGATTCCCCCAATGTTATCAATGTAACTGTTTCATATAAATACGGTATTAGAATCAATGTAAAGTAGTCTTAAGCAATATTCTGTATTATGCAGTTGTAGTGTACAGGCTCGGCCTGAATAAAGTCTTTTTATAAACGCACAGTGTGTTCCTGCACCCTTAACTACTGTCAGTGGTAATGATGACACTGGAGCAGTGCGTGTGTGTGTGTTTTGTAATGAGTTGGCAAGATATAAAATGAAGTGCTTATATAATAACATTGCTTTGTGCAATTTTGCCATCATAGAAGGGGAGAAGGCGGTTGCAGCAGCCACCTGTTATTCTTGTTGTTACACCAGCATATCTGTCAGCACCACCCCCACTTGTTATATGCGATGAGACGGGGAGAGCAGAAATCAAACAGCATGGCGGGGAACAACAACAATGTGTGTGTGTGTGTGTGTGTTCGTGTGTGTAGAGATGGATAATAACCTCATGACACAGTCATGTTTAGATCCACAAGTAGAGTCAAACATGTTCAAACATGAGTAGGTTAGTTTTGGGGATGGGTGACCAACAATGACGGCACACCCCCCTTCATCCCGCGCCACAACGGCTGCCCACACCAGGCATGCTTACTGTCTAGACAAACCTGCTATTGATTTTCCTTAACAAGTGGTACACTTCAGTTCAGTTTTAACTGACACTATAGATTACATTGCTCTACCAACATTAAGTTGGCTCTCCACTAAAATATTTTTGAAATCTCTCAACGCCATCGTTTTGAGCTCGTTTTGAGCTGATTTGAGCAACTTTTATTTCGTTTTGAGCACCCACCGTTTTTGAGATATGACGTCTCAAAAATTGGAGAGCCAACTTAATGCCAGCTCTCCACTTTTCGAAATCGAAAAACTAAACACGCCATCGTTTTGAGCTCGTTTTGAGCTGATTTGAGCAACTTTTATTTCGTTTTGAGCACCCACCGTTTTCGAGATATGACGTTTCAAAAATTGGAGAGCAGCTCTCCACTTTTCGAAATCGAAAAAAAAAACAAACATGCCATCGTTTTGAGCTCGTTTTGAGCTGATTTGAGCAACTTTTATTTCGTTTTGAGCACCCACCGTTTTAGAGATATGACGTCTCAAAAAGTGGAGAGCCAACTTAATGCCAGCTCTCCACTTTTCGGAATCAAAAAAGTGAACACGCCATCGTTTTGAGCTCGTTTTGAGCTGATTTGAGCAACTTTTATTTCGTTTTGAGCACCCACCGTTTTCGAGATATGAAATCTCAAAAATTGGAGAGCCAACTTAATGCCAGCTCTCCACTTTTTAAAATCGAAAAAGTAAACACGCCATCGTTTTGAGCTCGTTTTGAGCTGATTTGAGCAACTTTTATTTCGTTTTGAGCACCCACCGTTTTCGAGATATGACGTCTCAAAAATTGGAGAGCCAACTTAATGCCAGCTCTCCACTTTTTGAAATCGAAAAAGTAAACACACCATCGTTTTGAGCTCGTTTTGAGCTGATTGAGCAACTTTTATTTCGTTTTGAGCACCCACAGTTTTTGAGATATGACGTCTCGAAAATTGGAGAGCTAACTTAATGCTAACTATATGGTAAATCAAAAAATCAATTATAACTCCTGAACTAGAGTTGCTCAGAACGTGGAAACCTGCACAAGTGTAAAGGTCTATGAGAAGCTACTCTCAGCAGAAATTGACGTTTTGAGCCATCACAGTTCTCAAGTAATTCCCATTCATAGTATGTTTCATGTACTATACAGTAAATCAAAAAATCAATTATAACTCCTGAACTAGAGGTGCTCAAAACGTGGAAACCTGCACAAGAGTGAAGGTCTATGAGGAGCTACTCTAAGCAAAAATTGACGTTTTGAGCCATCACAGTTCTCAAGTATCTCGCACTCATATATGTACCATGTACTATAGGTAAATCAAAAATCATTAAAACTCATAAACCAGAGGTGCTCAAAACGTGGAAACCTGCACAAGAGTAGAGGTCCATGAGAAGCTACTCTCAGCAGAAATTGACGTTTTGAGCCATCACAGTTCTCAAGTAATTCCCACTCATAGTATGTACCATGTACTATATGGTAAATAAAAAAATCAATTATAACTCCTAAACCAGAGGTGCTCAAAACGTGTAAACCTGCACAAGAGTAGAGGTCTATGAGTAGCTACTCTCAGCAGGCATTGACGTTTTGAGCCATCACAGTTCTCAAGTAATTCCCACTCATAGTATGTACCATGTACTATATGGTAAATCAAAAAATCAATTATAACTCCTAAACCAGAGGTGCTCAAAACGTGAAAACATGCACAAGAGTAGAGGTCTATGAGAAGTACTCTCAGCAGAAATTGACGTTTTGAGCCATCACAGTTCTCAAGTAATTCCCACACATAGTATGTACCATGTACTATATGGTAAAAAAAAAATCAATTATACTCCTAAACCAGAGGTGCTCAAAACGTGGGAACCTGCACAAGAGTAGAGGTCTATGAGAAGTCACTCTCAGCAGAAATTGACGTTTTGAGCCATCACAGTTCTCAAGTAATTCCCACTCATAGTATGTACCATGTACTATATGGTAAATCAAAAAATCAATTAAAACTCCTGAACCAGAGGTGCTCAAAACGTGGAAACCTGCACAAAAGTAGAGGTCTATGAGAAGCTACTATCAGCAGAAATTGACGTTTTGAGCCATCACAGTTCTCAAGTAATTCCCATTCATAGTATGTTTCATGTACTATACAGTAAATCAAAAAATCAATTATAACTCCTGAACTAGAGGTGCTCAAAACGTGGAAACCTGCACAAGAGTGAAGGTCTATGAGGAGCTACTCTCAGCAGAAATTGACGTTTTGAGCCATCACAGTTCTCAAGTAATTCCACTCATAGTATGTACCATGTACTATATGTAAATCA
>NW_024091999.1:0-17652 GCF_014356525.2 Nilaparvata lugens | reverse complement strand
ATCTCTTCATAGGAATGATTAAAATAGAATCAACAGTTGCCAACAGTTTGCAATTTAATAATCTTATTTTATCGAACTTCGAGCTTATTTTCAATTTAAGGTGAAAATGTTACTGAACATTAATTGTAGAGATTTTTATGCTCAATCTTTTCCACTTGAAATTTTTTTTAAATTGTATCTGAAGCCTGATAATTGGGAATCTAAAATCAAACTTTGCATAGATGGGATGGAGCTCTTGGAATTTTTACAGATATGAGACTTGTGGCAGTTGATAGAGCTTATCAATGACTTTTTTAGGTATAAATTTGATCAAAATCGTTGGAGCCGTTTTCGAGGAAATCGCGAAAACCCCTGTTTTCGACAACATTTTCGCCATTTTAGCCGCCATCTTGAATCGCATTTGATCGAAATTGTTCTTGTCGGATCCTTATACTGTAAGGACCTTAAGTTTCAAATTTCAAGTCATTCCGTTAATTGGGAGATGATATATCGTGTACACAGACACACATACACTCATACATACACATACACACACACACACACACACACACACACACACACACACACACACTCACACACACACACTCACACACACACACACACACACACACACACACATACACATACACATACGCACACACCTTACCTATAGTAATAGGGCAAGGAAAGTAATAAATGATAAAACTTATGGAAAACACAAAAAATTTATAAAAAAACACAGGAATAAATCGAATATGAGAAATGAGTACTGCTCTTACAAATCCAGCCTTACGAGTTTTAAGACCTTTTCAATGAAGTTTTATAACCATTTACCACCAAATGTTCGAGGTTTGACGCTCAGGGAATTTAAACTAAGAATTAAGAATTTTCTTATGAAAAATTGTTTTTATAGTGTGGATGGATATTTCAATGTTAACATGGAGTCTATATCTAGATTTTTAGGTAATTGCTATTGTTGTATGATCTCTAATATAGTTTGTAATATTGACGTGGCCGATACAAATTGTAAAGTGTTTGTCTGTTGCAATAATTTGATATGATTATTATACACATTTTATGACAATATACATCTTTATGAATTATTATTTCTTTACTAGGCTATAATATTTTTAACGTTTTCATCATCCAATCAATTATGAGAACCTCTAATTATTTCTATATTTTGAAGGGATTCACTATAAATAGTTTTTTAATTATTTTTCCTAGGTGCTCTGATGCGTCTGGTTGCCGTTGTTCTTGATAATGCGGGAGAAATTTCAAATTCGACCACAAATAATAAGCAATCTTCTCTCTCTGAAGACCTTGCACCAGCCCTTCAAGATGTCATAAGGTCAGCTCATGAATGGCATTTCCTGAATTTCATCTGCTTTGTGCTTCAGCTTGAATGCTTCATACTTGATTAATTGCAACTTGAATTTCTGGAGCCTAATTTGTAAATTTAAGAAGTTCAAGGCCCATGTTATACGAGCGCTGATGACGCCGCGCTAATGACGCGAAAAACATGGCGTTGAATATCCATGTTATACGTAGCGCTACCAACGCGGCGCTAAACACGCAATGTTTACGCGTACCCATTTTATACACAGCGCTGATAGCACGTTGTTTGCACGAGGTAATATACGTTTCAGTATAAAACATAGCGATCGGATAGTAGTGAACGGTGAAGAGTAGTTTTTCTACTGGTAACGCCGCGTTACCAGCGCTCGTATAACATGGGCCTAATTGTACTCTTGATTTTACTTAGCCTGCTTTATGTAAACGTAGAAACTGCTTGAATAAATTACAATTTATCTAATAACCACAGAAAAGAAATCAAAAGTGAGTTCAACATGAAGGTGTTGTACTATTCATGATACATTTCAATTGTAGCATTTTATTTATGGCATGGATCCAAGTGGTACTGTAATGTAAATTTTGATAAATGTATTCTAATTATAACAAGTATTCTAATTTTCTATATATTGTAGAAAATTCTATCAACTCTAACCAAACTAGGTTTCAAAATGAAGTGGTGTAGAAATGACACATATCTTTATTAACACGTACAGTGTTATACAAAAAAATATAACAAGGGTACTAGTGATTTCCTATATTAAAATGATAAATTTGATATTTCACGCCAGTTAGGTTCGTTTCAAGGACTAAAAATATCATTTTTTATTTATGATTTTTTTAATAAAATGATTTTTCTTTTTAATTTTGCTAGTTTCATTCTTATTCACATTATGCTTGATACAACATGTTTTTCTCCACCACAACTAATAAATTTGTAACGTTGTATTGTTTTCAGTTACTCAGTGAGCATTGGAACCGTGGATCGGTTGGCAGTGTACTGCGGTGGAGTGCGCGACCCAGTCGATGACGACCCACACACCGCCTCATTCCTCCTCTCTGCCATCCAACTCATAACGGCATTCTCAAGCCTTCGGTCAGTCCAACTAAATGTTATAATTTCAAAAAAGAAAAAACTATATTATGTGTTCATCTATTTTGTTTTCACATTATTTTATTATCGAATATCGAGCTCACTAATATTATATTCAATAATATGGAATGGTGATTTAATCTCACTAGGCGTAAAATCTGTAGAAAATTTCCAATAGTTTTCAAAACTAACCAAAAATCTCTTTTTACTCTATATTCCATATACATAGTCTTTTTCTTTAGGGTTACTTGTAATATAAATAGAAATACAAATGTCATTACCCTTTTAAATTATTTTATCACAACATGTTTCGGACAATAATGCCATTTTCAAGAAAATTAATGTCCGAAACATGTTGTGATGAAATAATTTAAAAGGGTACTGAGATTTGTATTTATATTTATATATCTTATACATCCCTAAGAAACTTGAAAGTTTTATTCGTTGAGATTTCTTTCAACTACGTTAGTACTTGTATTTTTACGTAGTATTTTACAATTTACGTATTATATTTTCTTCAGGCTTCAAATTTTACTAGCACCTTTTTTGAAACCTTCATTATAAAATGCTACATTTAATACTAAATTCAAGAAAGAATACATAGAATAGGTTGGTTAAGAGTGCTTATCATTCAATGAATGAGTACCATGAGTGTCTCATATAATTGCTGATATGCTATTCCTGTTGCTGTGCTGCATCTACTACTTAGTGTTGCGTAGAATGCTCAATTCTGTATGTTGTCCTCTGTATCATGTACTGTATTCTTATGATTTATGACCAGTTCATACATCAAGGAATGTCTGGCTGGATAAATAATATTGAATTTTGAAACGTTTTGAGCTATTGCCTGTTATTTCTTTCCAATATATACCTCATTCTATTTTCGAAAATGTTATTCATCAAAGTTTGGGAGAAAGACAGTTTTGGGCGATGCCTGGTGTCTTCTCCAAATCATATTATTGTTTATTATAATGATTTGTGATTGCTAATGAATGAAATGAAATATTGTAATGTTTTAACCTAATAAATAATTATGAATGAATAGATTGAGAACTAGTGCAATTTGAAATACCAATGTATTGATGGTGAATTTGTGATTTAATAATTTGTTTGTTGGTTGCAGATCGGGCTGCACAAACAGCAACAGCGCCGTGGACCCGACGCAGCTGGTGGCAACATTGCGTGCGACTGAGCTGATGGGCGCCGTGTCGCTGCTCTATGGTATGCTGATGCATCAGGGCGCCCCACCCCCGCCACGCCTCCGCCCCCCCTACCCACGCACACTCTCGCCGTCGCCGCAGCCACCGTCAAGCTGCTCAACACCACTGCCAAAATGCATCTGCCCATGTTTCAGGTAAAAATACTGTTACGGGTTTCTACACTAATAGAGGCGATTTATACTGATAGATTTATTACTTACAGCACTATAATACACGGAAGTAAACTAGAAACAACTTACCTAATAAATTATACTGTATTATCACAAGCTTACGTTCACTAATATAAAACTGTATAGAATAACTGTTTAAGAATAATAACTGTTAAAACAACTACAAAAGTCTATTATCACTCTAATATCTGTCACGATCATTATCACTTTATCACTAGTCTGTCACAATGGGAAGAAGCGAACATTCCACTGTAGTTTCTTCACTGCCTCGCCAACTGCAACACACACCATTTACTAACAATCTAGGGAGGTGGAGAATACAGCAGAATTCTCCAGAAGGTCTGAGGGTGTGTCGAAACGTCCACCAATCACAGTGTTTCGAAGGTTCTGGAACACGCTTGTCATTGGTCGACGTTTCCCTCCACCAAGATGAACTCACGGGAATTATCTAGAACGATCCAGAAGCCCCCCCCCTGCCTCCTCTGTGTTGTTTACTAGAAACCCCTCGCCTCTTGCCATCCTTCTAAAGGCCTCATCCATAACAATACACTTACAAATTCATTAGAAAATTGATGAATTACATCAAGTAGTACCATAGGGAAAATATATCATAAAAAAATATCTCATGGTAAAGAGGGCCTTCATGTTCCAAATCAAAGTCAACTCAAGCTGATAGTCCTGGTAGTTATTTTTACTTTCCTTGCCCTATTACCTAAGGAAAGAAAAGTATTGCTTTCCAAAAAAAATTAAAGGTACCCTAATTTCAAGTTTTCTATACGTTTCAAGGCCCCCTGAGTCCAAAAACATGATTTTTGGGTGTTGGTCTGTGTGTATGTCTATAAACACGATAACTCCATTCCTAATTAACCGATTGACTTGAAATTTTAAACTTAAGGTCCTTATACCATGAGGATCCGACAATATCAATAAAATTCAATTCAAAATGGCGGATAATTACTAAAAAACCATGTTTTCCTAGTTTTTCTCAAGAACGGCTCTAAGGATTTTCTTAACATTTATACCATGGATAGCTATTTATAAGCCCTATCAACTGGCATGATCTCATTTCTGGGAAAATTTCAGGAGCTCCGCAAGATTCTTGAGAAAAATGGCGGATAGTGACTAAAAACATGTTTTTTCACGGTTTTCTCAAAAACGGCTCTAACAATTTTCTTCAAATTTATACCATGGATAGCTATTTATAAGCCCTATCAACTGGCATGAGTCTCATTTCTGGGAAAATTTCAGGAGCTCCCAATATTCTTGAGAAAAATGGCGGACAGAACTAATTGACTAAAAACCATTTCTTTTCCATCTATCCCTATCAACAACGGCTCTTCAGAGCGATTTTGCAATAATCAATTTTATACCTGGATCTAGCTAATTTTATACCCCTATCAACTGGCATGAGTCCTTTTTCCTGAGAAACTAATGGGGGTTCACCCCATCCTTGAGAAATGGACTTTGTAACCTCCTTCTGTAACTCAAAAATGCAGGAGCTCCGTATTATTCTTGATAAAAATGGCAGTTACTAAAAACCATGTTTTTCACGTTTTTCTTAATATGACTTGATCGATTTTCTCTAATTCATACCCTGTATATTTATTATCAGCTCTATCACTGGCATGAGTCTTTTTCTGAGAACTAATGGGGTTCACCCCATCCTTGAGAAATGGACTTTGTAACCTCCTTCTCGTGCATGAGGTAGGTAGGTAGAGCAGTTTATAAAAGAGCACAGTCATAATCAAGATATTTAATCTGTAGAACAGCTGTTTTGACGACTTTTCGTCAAAAAATCATTGAATTTCACCATATTTACACAAATCAAATCAAATCAAATCAAATCAAATCAAATCAAATCAAATCAAATCAAATCAAATCAAATCAAATCAAATCAAATCAAATCAAATCAAATCAAATCAAATCAAATCAAATCAAATCAAATCAAATCAAATCAAATCAAATCAAATCAAATCAAATCAAATCAAATCAAATCAAATCAAATCAAATCAAATCAAATCAAATCAAATCAAATCAAATCAAATCAAATCAAATCAAATCAAATCAAATCAAATCAAATCAAATCAAATCAAATCAAATCAAATCAAATCAAATCAAATCAAATCAAATCAAATCAAATCAAATCAAATCAAATTTTTATTCTCACAATTTACAAATAATACAGTACAGTTACAGTACATTTATATATACCCTTACGTTATGAGAGACTCACATGTAGGCAAAAGCCTGTGTTTGTGAGGGCCTGGCGTAATTCGCTGAATTTAAAATCGATAAACTAAATTATGAAAATTGATATTATATTAAACTAAATTGAGAAAAATACAGATTGAAAAAAAAGATATGAGTAAATGTTGATATTATAGGCAGAAAAACAAATAATTGGCTGCAGAAACAGCCAGTTATAATTAATGACTAAAAGTTAGTAAAACTAAAAGGTAGATACACTATAGCAATGCAATTAAATACTAAGTTATAAAGAATTTTCCAAACTTAGAATGAAAGATGGTGATGACGATGGACAATCCAATCAAAAACATGTAATACTATAACAGTAAACTACACTGGCTACAAAAAAAATAAAATAATAATAATAAGCACTGTGGGACTTGGATTTCGAAGGACCACAGACAAGATCACCAAGTTCCACATTCCCTACCTATATACAGAGAGCAGCACGCGTTCAGACTCCTCCTGGTCACTTACAATTAACCACTTCTCAACAAGTCGCTTATACTGGCCTGATCTGTAATTTTGAAAAGTTTTAAGATAGTCAGGTATGTTTCTAAGTATTATGTGTGACAGGTACTGAATATTAGTTGTTGAATATGTTTTATTTAATCTTGGAGTCTGTATATTGTTTATATGTGATGCTCTGGTGGGGTATCTATGATCTATTGTATTGTTGAAAATTTCGTTATGGTGAGAGTGCATGTAAATTAAGGCAGATCTCACAAATAGCTGCCTTACATTAAACACTTTAAAGTCCTCATATAATTCCTTAGTGGAACATCTGGGACCTCTCTGCAATGCGACCCTCAAGATAGAATTTTGAGAAACTTTTAAAGGCTCAAGAACAGTTTTATAGCATCCCCCCCACGCAATTATTCCCCACTGTAACATTGATTGTACATATGCAAAATAGACATTCCTAAGTTCCTGTACATTAAGTATATTCTTAAGCCCATGAAACAGAAATATTGCTTTACGAATTTTGCTTTTAATGTATGAAATGTGAGAGGACCAATTCATTCTGTCATCAAATATTACCCCAAGATATTTATATGTGCCTACTTTTTCAATAGATGGACAGTTGCAAAAACCCCCTGTTGAATATTGCAACAATGTAATACAATACTATTTGAGCCATCATCTGTCCTATTCCTCAATTTTAAGTCCATAAACTTTGTTTTATTAACATTAAGGGTCATTATATTTTTATCGAACCAATCTTTTAGTTTCTCAAGGTCACTACGAGCCTTATTGTAAACCTCTTCAACATTTCTACCCGACAGCAACAATGCAGTATCGTCAGCAAACATATACAGGCTACCTTGTAATCTTACTCTCGACAGATCATTTATGTACAACAAAAATAGGAGAGGCCCCAATGTGCTTCCTTGAACTACTCCATACCTGATTGTTTCCAGGCTACTATGCACATCATCAATTTGGATAAACTGTTTCCTATTGCTCAGGTATGACTTGAACCAATCATGAGACTCACCGCAAATTCCATATGAATACAACTTCCTAAGCAATATTGTCCTATCAACCGTGTCAAATGCCTTAGCAAGGTCCATGAAAATTAGTAAGCTTCGCTGGTTACATTCAAAGTTCATATTGATCTCCTCATTCAACCTAAAAAAGGCATCCGACACATTCCTATCCGTTCTAAACCCAAACTGTCTATCTGACAAAATTGCCTCCTCCATTAAGAATTTGGTAAGCTGGTTTTTGACTATTTTTTCCAATATTTTTGAAAATACACTGAGCAAAGAGATTGGTCTGAAGTTGCCCAATTCAGATTTATTACCTCCCTTGTATAGTGGGAAAACCTTAGCCACTTTAAAAACATCAGGAAAAACACCAGTACTAAGACTTAAATTGAAAATGTGTCTCAAGGGAACAATGAATAGACTAATATTATTCTTCAGGAAATTAGCTGATATATTATCATGTCCTGGAGCTGATCCACCCCTCAGTTCATTTGCAATCTGTGTTATATCGTCATCGGTTACAGGCTGTAGGATGAATTGAGAATTACATACATAGTTCTGATCAAAATCATCTATTGGATCGCCTATTCTTTCTCTGATTTTATCTGCCAGAACACCTCCAATTGAAGAAAAATATTTATTAAATTTATCAGCAACTGCCTCTCTTATGTCTGTTGTTCCGCTAATATCTAAATCATTCGAGAAACCTTCAAAAGGAAATGAATCTTTTGTATTTATCCTGCCTGCTATTTCATTAACTGTTTGCCAGAAAAATTCGGATCATTCTTACTTTCATTTATCCTACTTCGGTAATAATCTTTTTTGGCTGTCCTTATCAAAGTATGTAACTCATTTCTAAAGTCCTTAAATTTTCTTTGCAATTGAACATCAGTAGGTTGCCTTCTTAACTGTTTTCCTAATTTATCTCTCTCTCTTATCAAACGAACCAAATCTTGAGTTATCCAAGGCTTGAGTCGCTTACTTTTCGCATTAGGCTTTTTTAATATTTTTTTCGAATTATCTATGGCGTTCGCAATGATATCAAGAAAGCTGCTCGCGGACTGATTAACATCATGAACATTAGTTACACTCTCCCAACTTTGCCTTTCCAATTCAGCTATTAAACATTGTTTATTAATGAAAAAATTTACCTTGTCCTGAATTAACTTTGTCTGCTCATTTGTGATAATCTCAATTGCAATTCCGAAATGGTCAGTTATATCAACCCGGAGAATACCGGTATGGATAGGCCTAAAGCCATTACTTGACTGTTTGATAAATATGTGATCAAGACACGTGCTACTACCTGTAATTGTGGATACTCTAGTGGGCTTATCAATGCAGGACATAAATCCAGCATCATACAATGTGTCAAGGTAGAGTTCTGATTTGGCGTCCCTCTGTAATATGTCTATATTTATATCTCCTATAAAAATGATGGACTTAGATGTATTATTCAGTTGAGCAAAATAAAGTTTCAGTTCGTCAATAAATGTATAAACGTATGATTCATGAGTTCTATAGGCCGCGATTATATTATAAGGTTTATTGTGGTATTTAAAATTCAAATCAATTGCTATGACTCCTCCTATTTCTACATCACGGCCTACCGCCGCAAGAGACTTCTTCGCATAAATAAGAACACCATCATTTCGGTTGACCTTCTTCTGTGTCCTTATCACATCATAACCATCCAAGTTTTGTCCTATATCATCCTCACTTAGCCAAGTTTCTGTTAAAATTATAAGATCGAAACTCTCTTTTAAGCTACTCATTCCTACCATTAAATCATCAAAATTATTGTTGTAGCTTCTAATATTAACATGAAAAATTCTTAGATTGTCATCACCACCTTGAAAAAAATTATTGAAACTAGAGAAACTATCATATTCCTGACAAACAACATTATTAAGATTATCTAGTTCTCTTTCGTTCCTAATCATAAGTATACTACTCCTATCTGTATAATAGATAACAAAACTAATATAACTATATGAATAATGTAAAACTACTTTAAAAAAATATATGAAATTTAATAAACAACAAGAGAAACAAAACAAAATAGAAGCAACTAAGCTGTGCTGCCCTATGAAATAATACCGTTTACAGCTCATTTAGAAAAGAATTAAACGCTTGTTTACGAGCTCGGTTCAGATGGAATGGAATGCCACTGTAACGATAAGAATATCAGTCATGATTATTTTAGAGCTCACTATTCTCCCTCTAATCCAACAGCTGCTATCAATCTACAGAGATAGAAATGAAATATCCAACAATGAGCACCTCTATCTATCATCGACTCAAGCAATAAGTATAACGGTGTATCCTCCCACCTGATTGCCTTCAGTAGTACAGTTTATTATCAGCTGCAGTGAATAAATTATATTCATATTATTATTAGGATAACATGAATATTGATTGCGAAATTTACAGTACATAAAAGAAAGGATAAGCATGGTACATAACGGACAAAAAATAAAAGAAATTGCTCGACTAGATCTTACAATATACTATAAAGAAAAAGAGATGTGAGTTCATTCGCGTGTTACTATAGTCTTTTTACTATTATATATATATAAAATGCTGTGTATACGGCATTAAAAAAGCATACCTACAACAAAATAAAAACATTCCACTCCGTAAACTAATGACAAATTTGAAATATGAACTAAATCATCTATAAGACGTCTTTTTCTATTTGTCAGATTCAAACACACTTAGATCTTGTTCGGTTTTTATGGAGACCACCTTGCTAGTTTCGGTCGCTCTCAATTTGATTACCCCTGATCGGTCGACCCACACATAGCGAAGTTTTTTTGTGTCCTGACTTTCCTTGCCGCCGCAAACAATTTACGACGTCCCGGAGATAATGATTGATCTATGAATATTGGGCTTTTGTCTCCAGGAAACCCAATATTTTGCGCCGCCAAATTACGCTTCTCCTTGCGCTTTTTTAAAAGTTCATCTGCATCCTTCCTCCGCACAAATTTTACAATAATACCCGCCGAACGCTGGTTACCGAATTTTTTCAAGCGATGCGCAACGCTTATTGCATCAGCACTGAAGTTCAATCCCAGCTCCTTACACACGTCCAAGACCAACCCCTCCACGTTCTCACCCCGAGACTCGGGAATACCGAAAATCTCAAGCGTGTTTCGCCGCGAGTATTGCTCCTGGTCATCGACACGAGCATCCAAGTCAATTACCTTATTTTTCAAGAGCTCATTTTCCGTTCGCAGTTGTTGAATGACTTCATTTTGTGTTCTAATACGATCGTCCTGTGTACGCAAAACATTGCCAAACTCAGTTAACTTATCCTTACACTCCCTCACTGATGCCGAAAGTTCATTGTAAATCCTGTCTTGACCAGCCAGTATGTCGTCCTTGAACTTCGCGAGAATCTTATTCAAACAGTCAGTTCAGAAACAGACAAACTATTCATCACATTATCAGTCACCCTAACTGGAGTTGAAAAATCGCTTGCACGAGCTAAACGAAAATCCTTCTCGCAATCCACACATGACCAAGGTTTTTTACTCAGCAACTCAATCTCAGTAGCTGTTAAATCCACACACTTTCCGTGAAAAAGAGTAGCGCATCTATTACACTCTATTTTATCCTTCTCCGCCCTAACTACTGTTTGCTGGCACTTCCCGCACACCGACATTGTGATAAATATACTTTTAAGATCCCACAAATAGGTATATAATTGAAATTCCTGTATCTACACACAATAAACCGTTGTTTTCGAAATCACTCTTTGGTTATGCAGCACAGTCAGAAGGCTCCTATCTCACTTTCACTGTTTCATCCGTATCGAAACGATAAGAAGCGACTGTTTCGTTCGGCTGCTGCCGTCAGACTGATATCACTAGCCGTCAGGCTCGCTTCGCTCGCCATATCCGTTTAGCCAGACGTTTTGTCTGGACCACCGACTGAATTGTCCTAACATATATGATAAAAATGCTCAAATGAAAAATTCAGGCGAGCGAAGCGAGCCTGCTGATCTCATTCCTGGACGATTCAGTCGGGATCGAAGCGAGCCTGACGGCTAGTTATATATACACATATACAGTAGTCTGATCGTAGTTGCAAATATGTTGCCGCCAATCGTCATTATGTTATTCCCCTAAATTATTCTCGTTTAAGAATGAGGCTTAAAGTTCAATGAGCAAGGAAAGTTGTGTGAGTGTACCACACCAGATTTTTCGTAAAGATATGTGACTCATGTAGCTATGAGGATATGTGGCTTGTAACCTCTCATACTGTGTCGTTCTTAAACTCTCACCTGGCTTAAACAGTAATAATAGATGGAAGTCGACAGCAATCGGCTTGAGTTGACAAAAATATGCTTTAAATGTGAAACATAAATTACCTACACCATGGGATATCTTCTTATGCTATCTTTTCTCTTTGGTAGTACTGAAAAGGGCAATAAAATATTTTATTTCAAAATAATCACAAAAGTGAAGTGTTACTTCAATTAGCACTTGGATGAAGTGATACTGAAGTCAATAAAGAGATTACTAATGAATTTTCACTAAAATAAAGTCATACTAAAATTATCACTAAAGGAAAGCGATACTAAGTATGGCAGTCGATCGGCATGATTGTGGAAGAACATTTGTAATTTGATCGGAAGGCGGTTAGCATAAGGCGGAGGTGGCATAAATGTTCACCACAGTCACATTGTATCCATAGAGTTTTTGTTTGTTAGGCTTATCAAAATATAGAATAGACTGCCAAACCGTTAACAATTTCAATTGCTTGTTTTAGGAAAGTCTGTTTTTTAAATAAGAGAAAATGAAATAAATCTGGTGAGTTTTTGCTCTTTTTTATGTTCATTAATGCAGAGTTTAACTGTACAAATAACCTGGCTGAAATTGAAGATTAATTTTGCCCTGTTTGTATTTGATTATTTGAATAGTAAATTACAGTCCTCTGGTAGCTCTAGCCTGAGCTTTGTTCAGAACAGAATTATTGGCGGATATGCTACTACAACTACAAGCTATTTGTGATGATAATCAATTAACATCAATACGGAAGCGTCGGATTTTGGTAAGATCATCTGATGACAAGTCTCAAATTCAAGTACAGCATTAGACAAACGACCGCCGACGCGAATCACACCTCTATCAATGAATGGAGACAGGCGACGTAGGCGCATAGAACAATCTTCTCCCTTCTCTAATTGCACAAATTCAGATGAAAAATGTATCTTCTGTACCACTTACATAGATACCTCTCAGCAACATCGAATCTGATTCTTCTGATTGGGGTAAGATTCGTAAGAATTTGAGAACAAGAATTAAAATTCTCAAAAGACGACCATAATCCGAACAACGACCAATCAATGAATATATTGCATTGCTGTTACAATCAGGAGATTTTGTGACTGTCAACACTGACGGTTTTTTCGCCTCCGGTGGATCCACGATCTCTTCCATTTGAGTTCGGACGGGCCAATCGCATTCGTCTCTGCTATCCATGATGGACTGAGAGCCACAACGGAAAGTTCACAAGCTCAACTGGTGATAAACCTCTAGACAAACAGTCAGCGGGATTTTCAATTCCGGCAACATGCATCCACTCCTGTATACAAGAATCCTTTTTTTTTTGCGACGCAATTACCAACAAAAGTTTGCCATTTCGCGGATGGAGCATTAATCCAACACAAGGTGACTGTAGAATCAGAAAGTGCGATGTAATAGAACTCCATAATTTAACTTGTCATGAATGATCAATTCCATTACAGCGACAATACGAGACACATGACAACGTTCACTAATAATAGTGACTACTGAATTCATGAGTTCTGCCAACAAGAGTGCCGCACACAACTCCAAACGAGGTATTGAAACAACTTTAGATGGTGCTACCTTGGACTTTGAACACAATAATACAACTCTTGGCTCCTCGCTCTCCTTCTGCGACTTCACATAGATAACTGCACCATAACCAGACAATGATGTGTCACAAAAACCAATCAAACTGATGTGAGAATCCTGAAACAAACCAACGTGACGCGGAACAGCAAATTTCAACAATAGAGGCAACTCTTTTTGACAATTCTTCCAAAGAGTGCATATAGACTCAGGCTGCTTCTCGTCACAATCCACTCCTAATTTTCACAGTTTCTGGACAAGACACTTTAGAAATAATGTAAACGGTGACAAGAGACCAAGTGGATCATAGATACGAGCCATCACTGACAGAATAGAACTCCGGCGAAAATCTCCACAATACACACTGATAACGACGGCAGGAATCCTCCACCAATATCTGTCGATACATTTGTTTAATGTCGGCAGTTAGTGCGATTGGGAACAAACGAAAATTAACTAACAAAACAAAAATGTCAGTCTGCAATTTGGGACCAGCATGAAGAACCTGGTTCAATCAGTCTGCAATTTGGGACCAGCATGAAGAACCTGATTCAATGACAAACCAGATGATGTTCTGGAACCAGCATCAAATACAATTCGGATGGGCGTGGTAGTGCTGCTTGCTTTCACGATGGCGTGATGCGGTATGTAGTAACCATCTCGGTCTGTCTGATCTGCTACAAACGACATGTGACCCGACATAGGTAATCGATCAATATTTCATGATATGAAATACGAGTATTGCTGTCAAGCTCTAGTCGTCTCTTCAAAGTCAGCCGTCTGCGTTCGGCGACAGCATACGAATCTCCAAGCTGCTGGGCGGCTCCACAAATGACAAGGCAACAACAAAACGACCATAATTCACACGATGTACAGACTTCCGAAAATTTACCTCACACTCCAACTCTTCCGGTTTCAGTTGACAGCTTGATGCAGGGCACGATTCCAACTCCCAAAAACGTTCCACAAAACTATCCAATGATGGACTACTAACGAATGGACTACAGATGGCTGTAAAACAATTCGACACATTCGTTGTTGAAGTGAGAATCGGCGCTCTCCCCATCAGAATGTGACCAAAGACACTATTAACAGTCATCAATTCGTGCGATTCACCGGTACTAGGACTCCCACGTAGCAAGTGAGGAACTAACTCCGCACCAATGATGCCATCTATTCTACTAGGAAGGTAGAATTTGTCGTCAGCCAGTGTGAGATTTTCAAGATGATGAAGTTTGGATCTGTCGATTTCACAAGAAGGCAACTTGTCGATGACTTTATCTACCACTGTGGCATCCTTCGAAAACTTGACGGTAGGATCCAACTTCGACTGAATCGACACACAAGTACGACCTCGAACTTAACTAGTACCACCACCGAATCCACGAACAACGGTTTTCATGGGCTGGAATGGTAGTCTCAAACGCCGACACAATTCGGCTGTAACAAAATGACACTGACTCCCGGTGTCAACCAAGGAATGAACATCACAAAGCTGATCATTACAATCTCGAACATGTGCAGTGACGGTCGACAACACAACGGTCGAATTTTCTACATCGTTGGATGTAGAACAACAACTAATAGGTGATGTGCCACCTGCCTTGGAGTTCGACGAGGACGCAAAACCTTCATTGGAACTTGATCGAAAAGTGCAATAAAGAATGATGAGATTCTCATCATTGAGCACACTGAGTTTTACTGCGACAATTTCTACTCAAATGATCCACATCAAGACAACGAAAACAACAAAACTTTCCTTTAATCAAACAATAACGATCCAAGGAGTCATTTTCAAGAAACTTGCACAATCTACTAACCGATGACCCGGTTGAGCACTTCAGACAATTGGGATTTTTACTAGATGCATCATTAGATGAATCATTAGATTGAACCACAAACACCTTTGATTTATTATCTTTTTGTGCTTCATATTAAACGATCAGTCTGTTCTCATTAGAAGGAAGAATCTTAATTTGCTTTTCAATGAATTTGACATAATCGGTATAAGTTGGCATAGCCTTGTCACGGACGGCTGATTCAAAATTTCTACGAGAACTTGGATCCAGCAATCTCAAGCCATGATAGAGGAATATCGAGTCTGACAAATCAATGAGTCGCAATCTCTTCAATGCATTGATTGAACTGCAACTGCAAAACCCATCCAAAATCGCAATACAACCTGCCTTTGATTCTGATTTTATTGGACGAAATTCAAAAATTTGTTTGAAATAGGCATCGACTTGCACCCATGGATCGTTATAGCAGGTCAATAATGCCTGCCAAATTATTTGATAATTGTTAGCCAATGGTGGCAAATGACGACAAATATTTGCTGCTTGTCCAGTAAGTCTACTTACAAGATATGGACCTTCTGGGATCGTTCAAATTCTTGTTGTCATGTACCAATGCCTTAATAGTTCATAAAACACCGACCATTGAGTGGTTCCCATCAAATTTCGGAAGGTCGATTTTGGCAGTACCGACTCGGACACGACCGGCTGTGAACTAGCTGCTGTAGCTGCCGAAGATTGAGCAATAGCAACAGTCGCCTCTTTTGTTTGAGAGTGTTAGCCGCTACTTCAATATACTGAAACAGATCTAGATGTGAGTCGTTGAATGCTACAACATGATCTTTATTCAACTCAAGTTCCAACTCATTAACCACTAATTCTGTCTTTTCATAATCCGAAGTGGTGGAGAGACACCCGAGGATACAAGATTAAAATTGCTCAACAACTTTTGGATCAGAAACATTTTTAGACAGGTCATAATTCTTTGCAATGGGCATACAATTGTTCCAGTTTAGTGCGATGCACCCTGATTTGTTTCTGTAATTTTTCCTCCATCTTGAACTCATACACAAAACAATTCAGCCCCGACAATACAAACAACAGACAATAAAACAAGAATGAGTTCAAAACTAGATGAAAGGAAGAATCACGACTAGTAAGTTATCAAAGTTAAATTTGATTATCAATCACAAGATAAGTTATTGCTGAGAACAACTATTTGATTAGATAATGTTCTTCCAACAACTCACAAACAAACGATAACTGTTGAATTGAACAAACAAAATCATGCTGGTGATTAACCTTCACTAACATGTATAAAAAAATGGACAATACAAATTCCAACAAACAAACAAATTCCTGAAAAAAAGAACAATGAGCCCAGTTTTAGGAAATTATAATTTTAACTGAAATAAATTTAATTTCAGACAAATACAAATTGACAAGAAACCTTGCTCTTAGAACAAGGCTACACAAACTTAAGTTGAGCATGGATCAGACCATTCTCAACATGCCAACATTGGACAAATACGAAACTGCTTAAATCCAATGTGTGTGAATTAATCAACAAATTACAAATTTAAATTCATCCCGGCTTGGCAGGAACAAAAAATGTTCTGAACAAAGCTCAGGCTAGAGCTACCAGAGGACTGTAATTTACTATTCAAATAATCAAATACAAACAAGGGGCAAAATTTATCTTCAATTTGAGCCAGGTTATTTGTACAGTTAACTCTGCATTAATGAACAATAAAAAAGAGCAAAAACTCACCAGATTTAACCCAATCTTGACTACTTGCCCTTCGAAGCCTTTATTAGGTGTTTTGGTCAGGTTCAGGGTGGGATGAAATCGGGGAAAAGACAGGTTTTCGCTTCCGGGCTGCCTTTTTGCGTTCAACTTGCAGGCCATACACTGTGTTTCGAACAAAGCTCAAACTGGATTCTTTATAAAATTCAAATCCGATTCAAATTAATTCAATTCAATACTATTTACGTTTTTATATTCATAATTCACACACACGACACTCAAACAATTATTTACAAGAAATTTCTGATCGAAATTACATGACAAACACAAATTCGGTCTTGCACAACAACGTGGTGACGAGACAAGACTGACTAGACAAGGACGACTCACAAAATCATCGACAAGGCCAAAGCAAGCAGGACGGTCTGCGCCGACGCAAACACAAGCCTGCTATTGGCAGAAATACAGTCTGGCATTCTGGCGCTAAAATTCGAATTCTCTGGCCAGACCAAATCCAAATTGTTATTCGAAAAGATTTGAAATTCATAGTGAATGTCTCTTTCTATTGGAAATAATGATGTTTGGATAATAATCATTATGTTTACCTCTATATTGACTGAGCCCAAACCTTAAAGTCTTCTATAATAATGTATTATTCTAACCTTGTTTGATTGT
>NW_024091998.1:0-19552 GCF_014356525.2 Nilaparvata lugens | reverse complement strand
TTTGAATTATTTAGGAATGTTTAATAACGTCAAGGAAAAACGTTTCTGATTATAGAAATGAGAAAATAAAACCTGGGACTACTGTCATAAGAACTGCGACTACGCCCAGTTTTGAAAAGCCAATTTTCTGACTCCAGCTGTTTAAAAGCTGCTCAGAAACCGATCCTAAATATTACTTTGAAACTTTACTAGAACATATCTAAAGTAGTAGTATGATTTTCTAATAATGATTGATACTGAATTTATTTATTTATTCTCATGATAGGGGAAGAAAAATAGCGCAACCTTGTGCTATTCATTTCCCAAATTTAGATAAAGTTACACATAATCAATCGGTTCAATCAAAGGAAAAATGTTTTTTGTAAGAAGCATCAGTTTGTTTCTTGAGCAAGTTAGAACAATTGCGTATCTTTCAAGAACTCTGTGATACAATCATGCATATTCAAAGTTTTCAATAGCTCAAGAATTGTTTCCTTTCCATGGTAACAATACTATCATTGATTTGACAGAAAATATTATTTTATTAAACACAATCCTTGGTAGAAAATAGCTCAAAATTAAGTTAAAGACAGTCATAAGCTGTAAATTAGCTGTAATCTCATCCAACAAAGTAAGGAATAAGAAATATTCAAGTTATTTCAGGAAGTATTGTAATAGTTTTGTTGTGTCTCAAAGTTTGGATCAAATAGCTTCAAAGTTTGTATTAAAAAGTTTGAGTACTTCAATAGAACCGCACATTAAATTCACTATACAATAACCTTCTGTCAACTTGTGGAGTTAGAATCTATAGTACTATTAAAATTTGTGTAAACTTTGAAACACAGAGAGTTGATATTTGTATTTTCAAGATTTTTGAGTGACGCAAGACAAGGTTATTTCAATTTACCAAGGTGTGACTGCTGTGTATCAACAAAGTTTGATACGTGTATCAACAAAGTTTGATACGTGTATCAACAAAGTTTGATACGTGTATCAACAAAGTTTGATACGTGTATAAACAAAGTTTGATACGTGTATCAACAAAGTTCGATACGTGTATCAACAAAGTTTGATACATGTATCAACAAAGTTTGATACGTGTATCAACAAATTTTGATACGTGTATCAACTAAGTTTGATACGTGTATCAACAAAGTTTGATTAGTGTATCACAAATCACCAGAATACCTATACCAAAAATCATCCTACAATGTATTTACAGTTCAACTAGATCAAGCCTAAGATTAAGAGAGATAATAAAGATTTACTACAGTAATTTAAACTATGTGACAGAATATTTACAGGAAAGATTTAGTGGAAAAGTTTCAGAATCTATTTCAATAAGTGAAAGAGATGCAGAATATTTGCAAAACAGAGAAAGAGAAGACTAGTGTCATTTATGGATGCAGAATATTAATGGATGCTAATTTTGCAAGACATAGAGAAAAGTTTACGATGCAGCAAGTGAAAGTGAGAGAGAAGTAGTGGGAAATTGTAAAGGGCTGCTTTCCAATTAATTCTGCCCGTCCGGGAAGAATAAGAATACAATGTGTTGTTATGGGAGGGTTCACACAGGAAGTTCAGAAGACGAAACATTTGAAAAACAGACGAACTGAGTGTTTATTTCTGTCGTTCTTTCAAGGCCTATCAAAACATCAAGATTTCCGAAAAATTACTATTTAATGAAAATAGCTGTATATTTTTTCTGTCTACTAGAGATTTGGATTTTGATTTTCTGACCACTATTTCAGATTCGGTTTAGCTGAATTGACAGACATCATTTTATAACCACAAAATCTTATTTTTTCTATTTCCATAAAAGATATAGGCTATTTTTTGGTAAATGAAATAGAATTTATCATTATAAACAAGAATAAACAATTTGTAAATTATCAGATATACAGGCATGACTTTAATGTCATGTTTGTTAAATTATAATTTCTGAAGTTGTCCATAACTATTCAAATGTTGAGTGGCAATAAAATTTTATTTATTTATTCAATCACAGCAACTATAGAAGGCGGAGGAAAAAGAGAATTGGCAACCATACCGTCCTACCTTTTACACAGACTATACACAGTGAATCTCACTAAAGAGCCAGCCACTGTTCAAATTTTAATATTCAAATAATTTTAAATATCAAATTTCTATCTTTTCGGGGTACATGACATCTATTTTAACGATTTATTACAAACCCGAATCTTCTCTTAGGTTGTCAGCTGAACATGCTATCAATGTGTGAACAGCCTCATAAGAAGAAATTGTGTTTTCTACCCGTACTGCAGAAAAAACGACTGAATTTTTTTCATATGTGTTTCAATGGTTTCGTTTTTTGCCGGATATTGGCAAAATATCTGTAATACCTACTCGTCAGTGTTTCAAACGGTTCGTTTTCTGCCGCATATCTTGTCAATGTATAAACAACACTCCTATATTTTGTCTACCCTATTAAAACATTATTCAGCTCTTATGTGTGTTGAATGGTTGATTTTATGCCGGATATTCTGTCAATGTATGAACACACCCATAATAAAAAATGCTATTTCTCAACCCTAATTTAACATTATCTAGTTCGACACGGTTCGTTTTCTGCCGGATATCTTGTTAATGTATAAACAACACTTCTATAGAAACCAATATTTTTTCTACCCGATTAAAACATTATTCAGCTCTTATGTGCCTTGAATAGTTGATTTTTTGCCGGATATTCTAATGTTATAATTTAACATTATTTAGTTCGGCTGTGTGTCAAACGGTTCGTTTTCTGCCGCATATCTTGTCAATGTATAAACAACACTCCTATAAGAAACAATATTTTTTCTACCCGATTAAAACATTATTCAGCTCTTATGTGTGTTAAATGGTTGATTTTCTGCCAGATATTCTGTCATTGTATGAACACACCCATAATAAAAAATGCTATTTCTCAACCCTAATTTAACATTATTTAGTTCGGCTGTGTTTCAAACGGTTCGTTTTCTGCCGGATATCTTGTTAATGTATAAACAACACTTCTATAAGAACCAATATTTTTTCTACCCGATTAAAACATTATTCAGCTCTCATGTGCCTTGAATAGTTGATTTTCTGCCGGATATTCTAATGTTATAATTTAACATTATTTAGTTCGGCTGTGTTTAAAACGGTTCGTTTTCTGCAGGATATCTTGTCAATGTATAAACAACACTCCTATAAGAAACAATATTTTTTCTACCCTATTAAAACATTATTCAGCTCTTATGTGTCTTAAATGGTTGATTTTATGCCGGATATTCTGTTGATGTATGAACACTCCAATAATGGAAATGCTATTTCTCAACCCAAATTTAACATAATTTGGTTCGGCTGTGTGTCAAACGAACCGTTTTCTGCCGGATATTTTGTCAATAAATGGGAATAAGAACAAATGATATTCTCAACCCAACTGAAACATTATTTAGTTTAAAAGGAAAGAAAAATTCATTTCTCAGTACCATTTTTGAATTATTTTATCACAACATGTTTCAACATGTACAGAGATTTTTATTTTTCTTTCCATTTATATTACAAGTAGCCCTATACAGAAAAGAGATTATTTAGTTTGTCTGTACTTCAAACTGTTAGTTTTCTGCTGGATATGTGTGAACACTCTCATAGAAGCCAATGCTATTTTTGTTCAGAATCAATTGTAAAGCAACCCTTCAGAAAGCTTGAATGCAGTAAGCAGAAGTGAGCTTTTGTGAGCTTTTGGTGAGCTACTTACCATTGTTTGTACAGGTGGGAACTGCATACTACCAGCCATTCCTTGGCCCCTGCAATGCAACGCAATAGTACCATATGCAAATGCTGCTAATGCTAAGTAAAGGGATGGGGCGAGGGGAGCAGAGGCAGCGCGGCGGCTAGAGGGGAGGAGAGAGGAGCATGCAGGTTTCTAGTGTAATATTATACATCCGGTGTATGATGTAAAATAGTGTAGTAGTTTGGCTAGTTCTAGAAAAATCTTCCAAAACTTCTTCCACACACATCGATTTTTGGGCTTTCGATTTTTGCCGTCTTTAAAAATTCTATTGGATTAAACAGATGATGTTTGTCAGGCTCCATTCAATCTGGTAGAAATTCATAAGGACAGCAAGAATCGAAAGCCCAAAAATCGATGTGTGTGGAAGAAGTTTTGGAAGGGTATTCAGAGGCTTTGTGATTACAAATTATTGAAATGTTACACGTTCGGAGTTGATATGCTTTCGTTTTGGTCCTAGCAGTTACTATAATATTTTATCATAACGATGCAAGTTCGTTTAAAAATTCGAACATGATAAATAAATGTAACTCAGACGAAATTAGTAACAAGCTTTGAGATACTGTGGTATGTTATGGCATTGAATTTGTAAAGCATATTGAATTGTCTTCAGGTCGTAGGTCAAAATTTTTAAACACCTCATCTTGTTACAATTTCGTCTATTCTACTAGTACAAGGTGGGGCAGAGCCGGCTGACGAGTTTGGAGGGGGCACTGCTCAGCCTGTGGTGGGAGTAGGCAGGCTCGGTGGGCGTCATTGTACAGTCCCGGGAGAATAGTTTTTAGTGTGCATCATGAATTGGACGGGAGAGCATCGCGGTTATGTTGTTCGCGCTTTTTACGAAAATCAACATTCGATTATCGCAGTTCAACGGGCGTTTCGACGACATTTTAACATTCCTGTCCACAAACCCGTCCCATCTGTGAACTCTATCAGAGCGTGGGTTCGTCAACTCGAGAAAACTGGTAGTACACGACAAGAAAGAAGACATGGCGCACCAAGAACAGTGAGAACTCCCGAAAATATTGAAATTGTGAGAGCAATCACCGAGGCGTTCTGCACGCAGGCATGCAATAGCTTTGGGGATGTCCAGCCGTTCAATTAGGAGGATTCTTCATGAACATTTGTTTTTTCATGCATATAAAATCATGATTGTGCAAAAATTAAATGCCACCGATTTTTTGAACCGTAAAAATTGTTTCAAGGAAATGCTTCAACGCATCCCGGCAATGGCGACTCTTTTCTGCAGTGACGAGGCTCATTTTCATCTGTGTGGAGCTGTCAACAAACAAAACTTCCGGTACTGGGCAGCAAATAACCCTCGACAACTTCATGAAAGCCCACTTAATTCACCAAAAGTGACAGTTTGGTGTGCCGTTTCTCAATTTGGAGTGATAGGGCCATACTTCTTCGAAGATGACAACATCACCGTCACTGTCACCTCCGAGCGTTATGTCACAATGTTACAAACGTTTCTGCAACCCAAATTGGAAGAACTTGCTGAGGAACAAGACTTGGGGGAAATATGGTTTCAGCAGGATGGGGCTACAGCCCACACAGCGCGCATTTCAATGGATTTGTTGAGAGAAATGTTCCCAGGGCGACTTATCTCTCTGAGGGGGGACGTGAAGTGGCCGGCACGCTCACCCGATTTGATTGTCTGCGACTTTTTCCTGTGGGGCTACCTCAAAGAAAAGGTTTTCAAACATCGCCCACACACTTTGGAAGAGCTTAAGGAGAAAATCAGGGAGGAGATTCAGGCCTTACCAGTGGCAATATGCCAAAATGCGTTTGAAAATTTCAAAAATAGGCTACATCAGTGTATAGCTGCTGATGGCCACTAAAAACTATTTTTCGAGCTGAATTCAATAAACCAAACCATTTTTTTCTAAGTTTCTCCGTTCATTATTTATAACCCTTTCAAACTCGTCAGTCGGCTCTGCCCCACCCAGTATTTCCACTTCCAAGACAACGTGGAGCATTCCCTGTCCTTTTATAAATTTTTATTCAACCAACCTATCATAAACTAATGATTGATAACAACTACAGAATTCAAGATCTCAGTGTAAGTGTATATACACATTTTCAATGTGTAAATTCCGTGTTTAAAAAATGTAGTGTACCAGTGTATTTACAAGCAAATGCATGATTTTCTGAAGTCAAAATTTGAGAGAAGCTAGCTAATTTACAGCTTATAAGACAAAATTGATATTATTTGACAACATGCACCGAGATAAAACTAGTTTTCATACAAAAAAACTAGATTAGCAGGCTTCAGCCAAATTTCAACTAAGCTATGGCCTGTATGAATGCGAATAAAAGGAGAATTTTCGAAAAATACAAATACATATTAGTTCCAATAGAATATGCTGATTAAAACTGTGAAATTCACAAGATAAATATTGAAAAATAGAATAATCAATCAATTTTAACTAACTTATAGGCAAAAGCAATAATCAAGCTGTCTGTAATCATGTAACTACGGTACATGAATTTATGGCGGAGGCATTGTATATTATTATACTCATTATATAAATATTTTCATGAATATTTTGAATGATTGCAAAACTATCGAAGTATCTTGTTTCATCGAGAAATTAGTAACAAGATTAAAATGCTGTAGTTTTCAAACTAATAAAGTTATTTCCAATCAAATAAAACTTTAAATATCAGGGAACTTAACGGAAGATACTTATAACAATCTAGAGTGGATGGAAATTCATAACCCAGTAATAACATGACAGAAGTACAAAATTGAACACAAGAGATGTATGAAATATTCTAGATTTTTGTCGGCAATATTGGATTTTGACAATCCATAACAGCTACTTCCTTAATATTGGAACCATAGATTATAGAGATTTGTTCTCAATTATAATTGAAATTATGGTGAAAACAGAAGCTACTAAAATATAATTGAATCCCAGGGAACAAAGGACGAAACTGTTTAATTTGGGAATAGGAAAATAGATAGATTGTTCCTTTGCCGAACTTTTGCAAAAGGACAGGTCAATCAAAATGATCTGATATTTCAATTTTATTCAAAATTTGGGAATGAAATAGTAAGGGATATAAGCTGTTTTTCATTCCAATGGAAACTAAAACCAAATCAATAAAAATGTTACGATATTTCATTTTAATCAAATTCGGATGGAATAGTAAGGGCTATAAGCCAGTTTTAATTCCCAATCATTCTATGAAATGAGAAAAGGACAGATCAATCAAAATGTTGACATATTTTCAATTCAAACAAAATTCGGAAATGGAATAGTACGGGCTATAAACCTTTTACATTCCCAATTATTGATTATGTGTTTTTATCATTGTTGAATAAATAAATAAATCATCAACATGACACACTGCTTCAAGATACGAGGTGATGAGAAACATATTTGTTGAGGGAAGTTTCGGATATTTTAGATTGAAGCCCCAGAGTTTCACCACAAATTAGTCAACAAATTTTTGCAAATTTTTATAGGTTATCAATTCACGATGTGTGCTCTATTTATAGACTACATTCTGAAATGAAAAAAAAGAAACATTCATTATTTTTTTGGCGAAGTTAGGACTTTCTAGTCCTCTCTACCACTTAACCGTGGGTGCCCATTACATTATTAATTTATTTCATCATTAACATAGCACAGCTTCCAGAAAAGTACCACATTTAAATTAAATATTTATTATAAAAATAGAAACCTAAGTACACTTTTTAAAATTGTTCACTACTACATGTTTCGGCTATATGATGCCATTACCGGGAGGTTACTTGGATTGCGATTTTAAAAAGGGTACTTATATTTCTATTTTTATTTATAAATATTTATATTATTTTGCCCTTGAGTGTCAATCATTCTGACCTTATTTCGATCAAAAACTAGCATTCAATCCTTGAAAAAGCGACAAAATTATTGAATAATCACTGAATTAACGGTGAAACTCACCATAGGTCTATAATTGGCTCCAGTGGTGGCAGCCATGGGCTGGGGACTCCAGCTAGGACCTCCAGCTTTTGCTGTTTTCAGAAAATGGTTCAATATATACATTAATAATGTGTATTGCATAATATACATTTAATAATGTGTAATTGTCCTATCATTGTCTGATTTAATAATGTGTATTGCATTAATATACATTTAATAATGTGTAATTGTCCTATCATTGTCTGATACAAACAGCTGATTCTCAGCCAATCGGAGGACAATTCCAAGAGTTCAGCCGACAATCCGAGAAATGTGAAAACGGCCTATTCAGGGTTTCAAACATACCTATGAACAACACCAAGGTGTGATCACATTGAATGCATATATGTGCTAGTGCACATCATATCGTGCATGAGCAGAAAAACGAAATCTGGGAAGTGCCATTGAAACACGTTGTGACTTGCATGTAGCTGCTCACACTGAACGCAACCAGCAAGTGCAAACGTTCAGTGTGAATGTTCCTATTGCTCTTTCCAGATTTTGTTTCTCATCTGCGAGCTTGGTCATGCATAACCGAGAGTGCACTTACATATATCCGCATTTAATGTGATCACAACCTAATTAAAAAAAATGAATATAAACGAGCTGATAGCTGGCACAGCGGTTGCAAAGAATCAATTTATTGTAGATAGAATATTTCATAAAATTCATCTGAACCGTTTCAGTGGCTAGTTCATGAGATGTTTACAATATAGGCTCTATTTTTTAAACTTCAATCTTTCTTATGATATATGGTATGTTTATGAAAACAATCTTCATAAACCATCATATTACACAGCATTTCCTGAAGAAGCCAACACAGCCTTGTCAAAAATCAAAAACAAGAATGTTATTCATTCCATGATTAACAGTTATATTTATCACGTTAACCAATGTTTGGATTTTGTAATTTTTTCGAGTCAACCGTCAATAAAACTGTTCAAGAACGTTTTTGGAATGATAGAAAAGAACAATTATAACAGTTTATTGATCAAAAATCTGGTGTGGCGCACTCACACAACTTTCCTTGCCGTTATGAAAATTCATCACCTGACGCTAGTGTTCTCGCGCATCTCAAGTCTACTATTCAAAGATATGAGACAGCTGGTGATAGGACAATAACGCTAGAGACACACGAGGTCTGTATCCTTCGTAGTGAATGATTTAATAGAACCAACAGTTGCCAACAGTTGCAATTGATAATCACATTTTCTCGAGTATTAGGTTATTTCAATTTTAGGTGAAAATGTTACTGGACATCAATTGCAGAGATTTTCATGCTCAATCTTTTCACTCGAAATGTTTCGTTTAAATTTATATCTGAGACTGATAATTGGAAATTCTAAATCAAAATTTGCATAGATGGGGCGGAGCTTCTGAAAATTTTTTACAGATATGGGACTTGTGGCAGTTGATATAGCTTATCAATGACTATTTTAGGTATGAATTTGATCAAAATCGTTGGAGCCATTTTCGATAAAATCGCGAAAAACCCAGTTTTTGACAACTTTTTTGCCATTTCAGCCGCCATCTGAATTGCCATTGATCGGATATTGTTCGTGTCGGATCCTTATAGTGTAAGGAACTTAAGTTCCAATTTCAAGTCATTCCGATAATTGGGAGATGAGATATCGTGTACACAGACGCAACATACACTCATACACACACACACACACACACACACACACACACACACACACACACACCGACCAATACCCAAAAACTACTTTATTGGACTCAGGGGACCTTGAAAAGTATAGAAATTTAGAAATTGGGGTACCTTAATTTTTTCGGAAAGCAATACTTTCCTTACCTACGGTAATAGGGCAAGGAAAGTAACAAATACAGGTAACATACACACAACATACATAACATAACATACACACGGATCTTGAGTAGGCCAGGTTCTTCACTTGAAGATGATCAAGTGAAAACAATGATCAGCTCTTAATAAAGGCCTGGACACACATAACCGCACCGTGCCCGCGCCGTCGTACGGCTGAGTGTCGGACGTACTACGGCCAGTGAGAAAAGAAAGACTTTCAAACGTGAAGGGACACATACTACCACACCGCTCCAGCACCGTCACCGTGTTTGTTGCCCGCGCCGTCACCGACAAATTCAGTTTACTTTTTGAAGGTGACTGTGCGCCCTGGTGTATCATGAAGAGTGACGCCGTCACCGACTTCAGTTCAGTTTACTTAAGAGTGAAAAACTTAATGAAGAGATTCAGAATATTCCAGTTTTGTACGATCAAAGTGATAAGTAATATATCAATGTTTTTATGTTTTTTTTAATGTTTTTGTTTTTACGAAAGTTTGACTATCAATCTATCCAAATTTAAAATTGTTTGTTTTATTCTAATCTATATTCTCAGATTGTGATTTGGTGTAGAAAGTGAAATGGACATAACCTATGTATAATATTTGGACAATTTGAAACTAAATTAGGAAATTGGAAAAGTTTTAGGCAATAGCCTGTTTTTTCTTTCTCGATCATTGTATTGTTTGTGCTAACCAAATAAATAAATAAATATATAAATGCTGAATACAAGAGGAGTTTCTTTCAAGGAAAGATTTCCTCCATAAAGTATCGCTTTTTAGGGGTCTTGTAACTTGTTCAAGAGAAGATGGAAAGTATTTTTAGTCATACGAAAATATTCGAAGAGCTTCATTTCATCATCTATGAGACGAGGAAACAGGGTATTAAATACTCCCTCAATGGGTCTTGAATTCCAGGCACTATTCACCCAAGTTCTCTTCCTTCGCCTAATTAATGTTTCCTCTCTTTCTTCTTCTAGAGTCAAGGCAGTCATTGCTAAATCACTGTTCCGAAATTTTGAAAACATGATTGAGATCAGAACACAGTCAATTTGACATCAATATCAAAATCTCATAAAATTTAAGAATTCAACACAATTTGAATAGTTTTTTGATCCCATTCAGAAATCAGATCACAGTAGCACTACAGAACTGAGACACTGCTGCCACTCGGATCACGTGTGTTCTCCTCTTAGACCAGTTATAGAATAGACACGCCCCATTGTATATTCATACTGAAAGTAGATGAAGCCAACATCTACTGCCATATCGACCCATCGTGACGTCAGCATCGGATAGAAAACTTTTCTGTAGAGTCTGTTTACATTGTTTCCCATAGCAGATTCAGAGGCGAGGCGTCCGGTCATCTCTGGATTCGCCGATGACTGGACAGAAATTGATATGTAATGTGTATATTATTAAATTGGAAATATTTAAAATAAATACAAAAAAAGTGAGGAAACCAAAAGAGAAACGTTTTTTGCGAGCGCGCCAAGCTTGAATGAAGTAGACTTCTGCATCATCAGTTCCATCCGCTCAATGTGATTCTCAAAAGTGAGCGATTCCAGTAATGCCATTTAGCATTTGTTACCACCACTCTTCTGCATCATCACTCTCCCTCTCCCCGTAAACGATGGTGGAGTAAACTGTCAAAGACATCGCTATTTTCTGCGATTCCACTGTTCCGCGTCAGTATTGCAAACCGTACGATAATTATTATGTTGCAATTTGTTATTGATGATAATTATTATTATTTCTCCTATGTTTGGTTCTGAAGCATCTAAATTTGAAAATCTACTTTGTGAAAATAATTAAGAACTGAAATTTTTTTTAGTGAAGTGAAAAAACTACAAGACTTGACCTATTTCGGACTATGTGTAACCTTATCTAAATTTGAGAGTGGAATAGCACAAGGTTACCTTATTTTTTCTTCCCCTGATTATTGATGGTGTACTTGTTGTATGAATTATGAAGAATAAAGAATTTTATTTCATTTTTTTTATTTGAGGGCCAGTTCCCGAGCTTGTGATTTAGCCAAGTTCTAGACATTCAAACTCTAGGATTTTTAATAGAAAGCTTATCTTGTACTAGATGTCATCTCTCTCGATAAATAAACGTCCAAAATAAAACATTATCTTTAAAGTAGGGGAGGGGGTGCAGCTTTCATTCAAACTTTCAACTGAATTTCCTGGAGATGACTGAACCAAAAAGTCACGCCTCGCCCCTGAGCAGATTGTATCTATTTCAGCGGGAGTTTACCATTTTCATAAATAATAATTTACTTCCATCTGAAATAGACACAATCTGAAAGTTTTCTATGCTGACGTCGCGATGAGGCGATATGGCAGTAGATGTTGGCTTCAGAGGCTAGAATTCCCAGCGTGTCTATTCTATAACTGGTCTAAGGTTCTCCTACCACCATCACCGTGGGCTTAGCTCGGCCGTACGTCGGCGCGGGTTCGGTGCGGTTATGATTGTGTTTTCCGGCCCTATTATTTGGCTGGCTGTCTTTTTTGATGGAGAGGAACACAGCCAGTGAAACAAACTGCTGTTTGAATCTCCTCAACTTGGTACTTACATATATTATTTGTTTAATCTCTGAACTAAGTACTTATTTAAGTTTTCTATATAATTATAAAAGCGAAATGGCACTCACTGACTGACTGACTGACTCACTCACTCACTCACTCGCATACTAAAATCTACCGGACCAAAAACGTTCAAATTTGGTAGGTATGTTCAGTTGGCCCTTTAGAGGCGCACTAAGAAATCTTTTGGCAATATTTCAACTCTAAGGGTTGTTTTTAAGGGTTTAAAGTTCGTCTTTTAGCATGTATATTCTTCTTCTCCCAATCTCTTAATTATAATTGAAATTCCATATCATATGTTACTATAGAACTATAATCTAGATAGAGTACCTCTTCGAAACAGTTGTTACTGGCAACTAAATTAATAATTTTGTCAGGTTGGCATTAAGTTGAGTTGACTTTGTTAGATTGGCACAAAGTTGAAGATTTAAATGCATTTATCGCGGAAAAATTGATTGGGCACTGCTACTTCAATCCTGGGAATATTATATTACTAGCCGTCAGGCTCGCTTCGCTCGCATATCCTTTAGCCAGACGTTTAGTCTGGACCCCCGACTGGATCGTCCTAAATAATTATGATAAAATGCTCAAATGAAAAACGGGGGTCCAGGGGGCGGAGCCCCCTGGCCAGACGGATATGGCGAGCGAAGCGAGCCTGACGGCTAGTTACTTATACTTAGCACTTACTTATTTGGCTGGCTATGTTTATTGATGACGAGGTTATCAGCCGTGAAGCCAACTGCTATCTAAATCTCCAGTCAACACTTGTGCTGGCAATAGGCGCTGCTGCAACTGAAAACCAATTTATTCCAATCAATTTTGAAATTTTATCCAAGTCATAAATTTAATGTCTCACTCATAACTTCATAACACTCGTAAATTAATTTCATTTCAAATAGAACGCAAGATGTGCGTGAAGGATGTATATCATCAAGTATATGTGAAGAATATTATAAAGGATGAAATTTTTCATCTAAAAATTCTCGAATTGTTATGACAGAACTATCAACTTAGAATAAGTTGAGTGTAGCTTAACCTACAATTTAATTTGGACTGTAGTAAAAATTTGAGAAGGGACAGTTTTGGGTATAAGCCTGTTGTGCCTCCTCATATAAGTATAATAATTGTACATGACTGAATAAATAAATAAATAAGAGAATGTTTTCATTTCATGAGGGAACAACTCTAATATTTCTGAAGATAGTATAGAATTCATTACGTTTGAAAATATTCCAACATTTATGTAATAAATTTAACTAGACCTTGAACCATTACACAATTTGCTAATAACCAAAATCTCTATTTTGATGAATAATTGTATTTAAACCGCTCTTTCTCTAAACTGCTAAATTTCTCTTCATATGTAATCGACTTTATTGTTTAACGCTCCAATTATTGTAAAAAAAACACTCCGATTCTGATATCTCCAGTCTTGCCATTTATTTTCCACCAGTCTTGCCATTAATGGGAATAAGATCACTTTAATTCATCATCTACATCGAATGAGAAAAATATAGGAAACCATCAAATTTCTTATCAGATTAAATAACACCAACCAAACTATAATTACAATATAATATCATAGAGAAAAGATAGCAGAAATAGATATCCCATACTTCGTTTATGTTCCAAATTTCAAGCCAATTTTGTTAACTCAAGCCGCGTACTGTCTGTTATTTCTGTATAAGAACGACACATAATGTATAAGAACGGTACATAATGTATAAGAACGGTACATAATGTATAAGAACGGTACATAATGTATAAGAACGGTACATAATGTATAAGAACGGTACATAATGTATGAGGACGGAACAGTATGAGAGACTACCACCGTCACATAGTTTCACGAAAAAGAACTTCTAGGACTGTCGACTCGGGTTTACAGTGGAATTTGGAACACAAACGCCCCATATCATGGGATATCTTCTTATTTCTAGTTTATTTATTTCTGGACTGAAAAGTGGACTCAAATCAATTCAAGTGGATAGCATAACCTATCATTTTTCATTCATTCATAAGTCTACCTGATAATTGTATTATCATTCATCCCATCATCATCACCTAGGCTTAAAATACTTCTAAAAAGTCGTATTTGTAAAATAATAAATAAATATGCTATCTTTTATCTATGATAACATCTAATTCTCTGGTGAGATTTTTCATGTGAATACAATATTCCAATTTTAAAGAACGTTTTTATTATAATCTAATATCAAAAAATATTTATAAAAAATATACAAAAATGTAGAAAGCAGTTTTGGCGCTACACAAGCCATAGTAGCGCACAGTAGTTCCACAGTAGCACACGACAAATACAAATTACAAACAATGAATAGTGACAAACAATGAACCAGATTGGGACAACATTTAGATATATGACGTTTTTACAGACATGAATTGGAAACACCAATGTGCAGATGAAAGCCAAAATCAAAAACAGAATCAAAATTTGAACAAACTAAAGGAAATTGTAACCAGTATCGCAAAGTGATGATCAACAACATACAAGGTCGGTCACATCTAACAAAATCGCCACAACATTTATTTTCAGGAAAGTTTCAAGGAAATTCGATTTTGCCAGCGGAATTTTTTAGAAGTGATGATGATGATGAAGATGATATTTCAAGATGCATGGACGATGATGAATATTTTGAACAGTGTAGCGCAGTTATTGAAGCTATACAAAAAGCAGGAACAATTTTGATATGAATTGTCATACATCAAACAGTTGAAAGAAACATTAGTTAATAAATTATTGTTTAAAATAATCATGAATTCTATGGTGAACAAGAATTAAATTGTAAATTGTCAATGGGCGATGTAAGTGTGACGTAAGCCGTTGCTACGACGCCATCTTAGTCTCTAAACAAATCGTTGCTATGGAGAGAGCATGTTATTCAAATGGGACTAAAAAATCACCTTACATTTATGAGTATATCAATGAAATAATAGATTTCTAAGAGTTGAGAATATTTTTTCAAGTTCTACACACATGTATACAATGTATACAGTCTGATTTCGATGACAAATGAAAATGGTTTGAAGCAAACGAACATTTTCATTGTTCCTGACTGTAAACATTACAGTGAAAAAGCAGGCTACATACCATTTTTTTAGATTTCCTGAAAATCCCAAGGTCTAGCTCGCCTCTATAAGTTCTGTACTACATTTTTAGGTTATGTTATTGTTGATAAAATAAAATTCATCTAGAATAACTACATCAGTGGAATTATTAAAACAATAATTTAAATACAATTATGTTTACAGTGAATGTAGCACATAAAGTACATAATTATTTGCTTTACTTTACATGTTCACTTACCCCGTTTAAATTCTTGTAAACATCATCACCATTTAGTTAGAATGTAGGAATTATACAACATGATTAATGGTCACAGCATCTACATATTTTTACTGTGTTGAGTTCATTCAATATCTTACTATTTCACGTAAATTTGAAACAATTATATACTTCAGAAAACCTCAACACCAAACTTATAAGTACCTAGGCTAAACCAAAACACCTAACCTATATATTTAAGCTTTAGTCTACTCTAACAGTTACACTAGACAATAGAAAAACAGAATATATTTATATGAATTTTTAAATTACAACTTTATAACAATCTAATGGAATTATATGTAATAATTCAAATTGCACTTCAACTTTCTCTAGGTAGGTTTTCCATAGCAGACTACAGACATGGTACTAAGCTCTACTTCGTGAGACTTTCTGCCTTGGCTGTCCCAAAAAAATTTATTTGATCTGAATACTGATAGTTGATGATTTGAGTGTGTAGAACTTGAAAAAAATATTCACAACTCTTAGAAATCTATTATTTCATTGATATACTCATAAATGTAAGGTGATGTTTTAGTCCCATTTGAATAACATGCTCTCTCTCTCCATAGCAACGGTTTGTTTAGAAACCGAAATGGCGTCGTAGCAACGGCTTACGTCATCACTTACACCGCCTATTACGATTTCAGGGTCCTACATCAACAAATAAAATTATTCACGGAAACACATGGTCAAAGTTAAAAGGAGCACAACACAATGGTATCAGACAAAGAATATACAAACAATAAATTCACTCTACCAATGAATATTCATGCATTTAGAGGGGAAATTACCAAATCGATTTTTGAAAGTGGGGTACAAAAATATCAACAGATACTGTGTGAGGAATATTATCAAGGGAAATAATACAGAATAGAATAACTTTTCATATACTGTTGATGGTGAGATATTATTGTGATACCTATACAATGAATAACTTTTTCCTCCACCTACTGTCCAAAGTACTTACTTTACTCCCTGAAACCTAATACTAAAGTGTCACTTTTTCGCTCTCGGTAGTAAAAAACAGAAAAACTCCCTAGGGAGTAAAAGTGACTCCATTTAAATAACATGGGGAGCATCTCTATTTTGAAACTTACATTGTAATAGGTTAGAAGGTCTAAGCTCAGATGAGAAAGCGTAATAGAGGTGTATGTCATTGAGTCAACTGAATTCAATAACACAACAAGAAATTTGATTAACTCATGAAATATATGTTTGTATGATAATTATTATATTCTTAATATTAGTAGACGATAAAAATTTATACAATTTTAAAAATATTTTATTCTATTCAAAATACCAGCCAACAAATATTTTTGATCTGCAATTCAAATCTGAACCGCGTGATCTGGAGTCAGCCATTTTTGGTAGCTGCTCAGCTGATATAAGTGTTACAACTTTTGCCGATAGATAGCGCAATCGGCAGTGCCAATCAGACGACCGGTTTTTAGGTTTTAGATTTAGGTTATGTTGTTACGAATCATTGTCACCAATACGTAAGTTATTAGAATGATTTTATTGCAGTTTCTATAAAAAAATGTAGATGGAGAAAAATGTTGTGTACATCACGAGCGAAAAATACTTTTTCTCCCTCAGGAAAATTGCTGCCCTCGGCTTCGCCTCTGGTTTCAAACTTTTTCCCACAGGAGAAAAAGTCGTACTTTTCACTCTAGATATACAAATAACTATTCATATACTGTTGATGGTGAGATATTATTGTGATACCTATACAATGAATAACTTTTCATATACTGTTGATGGTGAGATATTATTGTGATACCTATACAATCAATAACTTTTTTATTTGATAACATGGCAAAGTTTGGACAGTAATATCCACTCTACCACTCAACCAAGTAGTAGGAATAGAGTGGGAGTAGCAAGTAAGATATTCAAGGAATCAATATTATTGATATATTTTTTTGTATACTACAATATACACTATTAATATGGATCATTATTGTTGCAACTAAAGTCGTATGAACTATTTGCAAATAAAATATTTCAATCGAACTGTTTGATGTATTTGTCAACTACCATTGCCGTGAAGCGCTACACAAAAATGAATAATGTACACGAAGCGGCAACGCTGGTAGTGAGTGTGGGTGGGTAGTTTACACTGTTGTACACACACACACACACACACACAGACAGGCAGAAAGAGATACCTCTATGGCTGACCTTAGACGTTCGATAAAAGTTCATAAGAAACGGTCTGTCAATTTCTGGTAGATTGGGGAACAGGGTCTTTAATATTGGGTTATGGTCTATAAAACTATAAAAACCTGAATATTGTTACTAGAAGTATTCTATAATTAATAATAATAGTAAAAAAATTTATTGCCAAAAACAATGCATACAAAATAATACTCAATCATCTAGAGCATAAACTAATTATAATAATAATAATAATAATAATATAATAATAATAATATAATAATAATAATAATAATAATAATAATAATAATAATAATAATAATAATAATAATAATAATAATAATAATAATAATAATAATAATAATAATAATAATAATAATAATAATAATAATATAATAATATAATAATAATAATAATAATAATAATAATAATAATAATAATAAAATAATAATAATAATAATAATAATACAATTAGGCTATGAATATTATATACATTTAATTCTCTTGACAATAAATACTCTCATGCAAGGGAAGCTTCCCTGTACGCACGGAGGAGTTGCTGCAGACCCTAGAAACTCTCTTATAGTAAAAAAAAATTGTTTGATGATGATCCACAATATGAATATAACGTATTTGCATTTGATACCATGAGCATTAAAATCAAGTATGTAATGTGTCAATGATGCTATTCAATTAGAAAAAACTTATATTTTCATTCCAATAAAAGGTGATTTATCAAGAATTCGCTGCAATTCATAATCTATGTTTGTGTCCTACACAGTTTGGAAAATTATAGTAAATAAATATTGTTCACTTGGCTCACCGTAATAGAGAACCAAAGAAAAAAAATTCAGCAAAAACTCAGCAAATTTATGTCATATCAAGGAATTAGCTCTTTGGCCAATCAGATCATTGGGTTTGTCAGTTTTGACTAGTGCAAACTCCTTTTCACACACAGGTAACACAGGTAGCCTTTGTGGAGGAGTAGCATGTCATGTTTTTAAGAGTTCCCCATTATTATGTATTACACATTGCAATTGATATTTAATGTATTTAGTAATTTTTCAAAAAATTTAAATTTGAACGTCTAAGGTCGACCACAGAAATGAGAGAGAGAGCGAGAGAGAGAGAAAGGAGACAGAGACGAACGAACGAGCGAGCGAGCCAAGTCACGAGGAGGTCAAGGTCAAAGGTCACCTGGCTTGGACTTTGCCGGAGAGCCATAGACGACGGCGAATTCTGATTGGTTGAGGGGCGTGGCGCCGAACTGCGACTGGAGGGGCGCGGCCGCGGCGGCAAAGGGGGGAGACCGCGAAGGAGAGGGGTTAGAGGGGGCGGGGCCGCCGAGCGCCATGCGAATGCTGTCGTTCAGATCGTCAAAGGCACTCTTGGGGGCAGAGGCTGAAGGGGGCGGAGGCCTAGGGGGCGGGGCTTTGTTGGCTCCGCCCCCACACACTCGGCCCCTCCCCCTGCCACCGCCCCTCCAAACAGATCGACGCCGCCCGCATAGCACAATTCAGCACCTGGGTCTGTCAGCTGGAGTGGTTGTGGATCCCCAATGCCACCACCAAATGGATTTGCTGCTGCGATTCCCGCACCCGCACCCATTCCCGCTCCTGCACCCGCAGCACCTCCGGCAGCTTGCACACAACAACACACTCTCAGCACTCAGCACTCCATGTTTGGGGGATTACTACAGTCACATTCACTTCATATAAGCATTTTAGTATTTATACTACTTGCACAAAAAAAAACACTTCACTTTTTGTGTAGTTGAGAAGTTGATATTGTGATAATTATTCATATTGAATGAAAAAGACTGAGAATTTGTCAAAAATTACAGAATTATTGATACTTAGAAAGACCGGTTTCGTTATTACAACATTGTCAATCTCTGAAGACAATTTTTTAGTCTTTTTCATTCAAAA
>NW_024091997.1:0-17341 GCF_014356525.2 Nilaparvata lugens | reverse complement strand
GACATTCTCGAAACTCAAACCAAAACAATGTTTGTTTAGTGACGTTCACAAATACATGTATTGAAAACGTTTTCAAAACACATTAGGAACAATAGAAACCAATAGAGAGCCTCTGCGCGCAATGATCACCCAATCGCTTTAAAGCGCGCGAAGACTATGAAAGCCGGGAGATTCAAAACTGGTCTGAAGGGATCAAATCGCCCGAAAAGTTTTTCGGATCTGGAGGGGAAAGGAGTCATGGAAAAATTCTACAAAAAAACAGGAACATTTATCTTAACATTAGTGTCCTTCCCATGAATTTTCAAGTCTATCTGTCAACAAATAAAAAAGTTATTGCGATCTTTCGAATTTTATGTCTTCAAACGATCAAAGTACAATAAATTCCGTGTAACCTACCTAAACGTTGAACACAATTCCGACTACTCATTCTATTTTTGTCAAAAATTGATTAATCAATGATATTTTTGAATTTCTGAACGCAAGATTGTGTTTCTAAAGAGTTGCTTCAGACATATATAATATCAGATAGATTAAAAAGAATTCAGTTCTTCCGTAATTAACACTTATATTTTATACACGCGTATATTATTGACAATGATATACGCTTTCAAGATGTATAATTGAATACTTTTAATTCAATCTTTTCTCTATTTTTGATAAACTTCCATCCTCAAATCTCGCAGTATGACCAATGCACTCACTCATTCCAGCAATATTTCATTCTTATTATTCTTATTTTTACACTTTCTGAAACAGTTTTACTTTGAATCAATTAGTTCCTGATTTTCTTTAGTCTATATTGATAAGCTGTTATGTACAAAAATAGGGAGGGATTTCGAAGCGGAACACATTTAATATATTTTCTACAACATCATTAATCATAAAAATTCTTATGAATTTTCCTTCTCGAGTCCGGGCGCAAATGTCATGAATAAGGCACTCCGTGGTCATTTTTGCGTAACAGCCGTGGAAGATGTCTCAATTTCTTCGTTAGGTCTAGCATAATAAGGATCGTGATGATGATAAGTCGAAATCACAGGCAAACACCTCGAAAACAAGATGGCCGCCAAAATTTCCAGGGTTTTGCTATATCGCTTGTATTTCAATAACCGTTCAAGATAATCAACCTTTGTTTTGGACGAAAATATTTTAAAAACCCTCCAATACAATTTTTGTTCTATAAAATCTTCCTCTAAAGCGCATATTGTTTTAGTTATAACCTTCAAAAGCCCAAAAAAACGTTTTTTCTAATTTTTTACAAATTTAATTCCTTTATAACTTTTTTCGTGCAAGAGATACAGAGAAATTTTGAATCTATGAAGCTTAGAGCGTTATTTCAGCTTTGGAACGATATATCTTCATGCGCTGTACGTCAGGAAATGAGTTCTCAAGCGCCCTCAAAAAAAACCCTGCACGGTTTCTGGTGCGTTTTGCCATACACATGAGGTGACAAGCTAGAACTATAAAATCGATTTTTTCATGACTACTTCAAGATAGAGACTTGAAAATGGTCTCAATCTCTTCGTTACAACAAGCCGAATAAGAATATTGATGATGGAAACAACAAAAATATTCAACATCATTGAAAAATTCAAGATGGCGGTCATTATTGACAGAAATTTTTATATCGCTTGCTATTTAGTTATTGTGAGAGATATCGGATTGGTTTTACCACCAAAGTGTTCAGAATTGAACAAACTATGATGTTCGAGAGAAGAGAATCGACTCATTTCAACCACTCTTCTCATGATTCATTCAACTTCAAAAACTTGAAACATACATTTTTCGGCGACAATATTTCACTTTCCACCCTGTAAATGTATTCGCAGTAGACATACACCAGTGTTATTGGTACAGTGTTCTAGTATATTTCTAAAGCTTCAAAATGACATCTGGTTGGAGGCAGTCAGTTCATATTCCACGGCTGGAGCGTCATCGGAAAAAGAGAGAAAAGTACTGTTTACAGCTGAAAACACGCTTTTTCCACCAAATGCCAATCCCAACAATTAGGAAATCTTTTAACTCATGACTCCTTGAAGGTACAGACTTGGGAATGGTATCAATCTCTTTATAATAATGTGTAGAAAGAGATTATCCATGATGGTAATCTCAAAAATGTTTGTCATCATAAAAAAACAAGATGGCTGCAAAAATATGCCGATTTTTAAGAAATTGTCCGTAATTCTAATAATGTCGTGGATATCGGATCAGTTCAGCCATGTGGGAGCTCCAAAATAATCATACTACAATATCCGAAAGATTTATCTAATTCCAACAACTTCTACTATGGTTAATATAGATGTCAACCAGATGTCATTTTGAAGCTTGGAAATATACTAAAATATAAACTTTGAATTCTTTGTTGCCTAGAGGACTGGTACATAGAAATTTCAGTCTGTTTCCACTGTTCCGATGAAGTTAAATTCTCTTTCTGCCTGGCATTCATTTGTATCACCTTTTAACTTATAGCTCAGCAAGCACAAGTGAGCAGCTTATTTTATAATTCTCGTATTTTGACAGTAGGCTTATAACTGTAGTGCTCTCAATAATGAAGAATTTGAAAATGATTAGAGCTTACACAAGACAATCATCCCGTTGTTCTCAAGATTATTGTTTGTGCTTAGGCCTAATGATTTTTAGAAATTATTGCTGAGGAAATCGAATTTCTTCAATATTTAGCATTTTCTCAATTGATTGACAATCGGGAGTATTGAGTATCGGATTGACATTGAATTATGATCAAGCTAGACTATATAGCAAGATTTGTGAAAATTGATCAGCTATCAACAACTTTCAAAACGTTTGAGGCTTGCAAGATTGTCAGAAATCATAATCTAATTTGTTAGGCAACAAAGAATTCAAAGTTTCTATCTACTGCAGAAGGAAAATTCATAAGAATTTTGGTGATTAATGATGTGTTAGAAAATTTATTAAATTTGTTCCGCTTCGAACTATATTATTTTATTTTATCTGATATTATCAGATTAGCTCATTTACTTTAGATTACCAGTTTACCAGAGATTTATAATGGTGTAACAACCGAAACCGGTATCTCGATTTTTTATTAATTTGTGGTTTGACAATATCTTTTCTTTTCATTTAATATAAATTACAAAATACGTTCGCTTGAATTCTAGGTTATGATAGTTGAAAATGATACTAATTCAGTATTCAATTGATTGACCAAAGCATAAATACTGGAAGGACTTATTTGAAGAAAGAGGGAAATAAAGAGAAAGAGGGTGCGAGAGTCAGGTTCTCTTCATCAGACAAACCCATGAGTTTGTGAGCGGGTAAAAGAGAGTAAGATAGAGAGATAAAGAAATTATAAAAGATAGCAAACGATATAAGATAGCAAATGATAGGGATTCAGAGAGCTTGTACAAGAGAGCAAGAGAGTATTGGAGGGTGCATACAAACTCGGCAGTAATGGTCAAAGGAATTTCAGAATTTCATGGGACCCTCAAAAAGTGCTATACAAACTCGGTAATTTTTGTAAAGATTGAGCAGGGACTACATAATACACCTATTGTATTTCGTGCTTGCTTGTAGAAACCCTTTCCACTCATCACCACGATCCTTCCCATGAAACGCACATGACACCACTCAATCAAGTGATCTAACAAATAATTATTAATCTCGAATCGTCCTTTCCAGTTTTCAAGTAGATTTCAACAACTCTTATACTGACAGATAACAATTTCTATGAGATTTACAAGGTTCTGTTGAAATTCAACACTACAATAGAACATTACTCCATCATTTACAATGTATAATCCTATATTGTTAGTTATAAGATTGTTATTCTTAGTCTATCATTCATTAATTTTATAATATGGAAAACTGATATTATTTCATATGATCTTGTTGAAGAAATATTTATATCTTTTAGGAAATAATTACATGAATGTGGCATATGAAGTAGGAAATTAAATACGAAGACCTCGATCAACAAGTCACAGATAGGGCAAGAAATATTTCAAAATCAATTAGTTTGATGCAAGAAATACATTGTTTCTACATGGGAGATGGGAGTAGTAATTTTAATTGAACACCAACTAAAATTCATCGCATACTGATTCTCGATCATGACTCTTACTGAATGATTGATGTAAATGTGACGGAGACACTGTTGAAATTAAATGGGATCATTCTATATTCTTCACCATGCATTCATTAAACGTATGAAATATATATTCGATTGGTCATTCTTCATAATATTTAATGTTTGATTACCGTGGCTGGTCACCCGTAGCCATTAAATGCTATAAGATAAATGAATGTTTTAATCTTCTGATAATAATAAGTCCTATTACGAAAATAGCGTACTTTTTTATACATTTACATCCATTGAGAGTCGAATACATCTTAAATCGAAAGTTCGATTGTCGAGTTTGTAGGGCCCTGACAAGGATAGCCGAGTTTTCATACCTGAGAAAAATAGCCGAGTTTATATAACACTCAAGAGGGATCTTTTTCTTAAAACTGCCGAATTTGTATACTAAATTTGTGAATTTCTGACCGCACTGCCGAATTTGTATACACCTGTATAGGGTTAAGAGACCATGTGGAAAGTAAGAGAAAAATAGAATTGAAGATTATCTACCAGTTATACTTTTTGACTTAGATAATATTATAATGGAATCATTAACATTATATGGTACCATTTCATTTCCGTGAAACTCTTATGTCAATTGGGATAGTAATGAGGGTAAAATATAGATATGTGTAGTTTTCATCTACATTATTATTCAATCTGTAAGATTAACTATTCACTCCATCCATAAGAAATCAAGTTATATTGACTGGAATCATTCATTAATTTTAAAATATGGAAAACTGATATTATTTCATATGATCTTGTTGAAGAAATATTTATATCTTTTAGGAAATAATTACATGAATGTGGCATATGAAGTAGGAAATTAAATACGAAGACCTCGATCAACAAGTCACAGATAGGGCAAGAAATATTTCAAAATCAATTAGTTTGATGCAAGAAATACATTGTTTCTACATGGGAGATGGGGAGTAGTAATTTTAATTGAACACCAACTAAAATTCATTGCATACTGATTCTCGATCATGACTCTTACTGAATGATTGATGTAAATGTGACGGAGACACTGTTGAAATTAAATGGGATCATTCTATATTCTTCACCATGCATTCATTAAACGTATGAAATATATATTCGATTGGTCATTCTTCATAATATTTAATGTTTGATTACCGTGGCTGGTCACCCGTAGCCATTAAATGCTATAAGATAAATGAATGTTTTAATCTTCTGATAATAATAAGTCCTATTACGAAAATAGCGTACTTTTTTATACATTTACATCCATTGAGAGTCGAATACATCTTAAATCGAAAGTTCGATTGTCGAGTTTGTAGGGCCCTGACAAGGATAGCCGAGTTTTCATACCTGAGAAAAATAGCAGAGTTTATATAACACTCAAGAGGGATCTTTTTCTTAAAACTGCCGAATTTGTATACTAAATTTGTGAATTTATGACCGCACTGCCGAATTTGTATACACCTGTATTGGGTTAAGAGACCATGTGGAAAGTAAGAGAAAAATAGAATTGAAGATTATCTACCAGTTATACTTTTTGACTAAGATAATATTATAATGGAATCATTAACATTATATGGTACCATTTCATTTCCGTGAAACTCTTATGTCAATTGGGATAGTAATGAGGGTAAAATATAGATATGTGTAGTTTTCATCTACATTATTATTCAATCTGTAAGATTAACTATTCACTCCATCCATAAGAAATCAAGTTATATTGACTGGAATCATTGATTATAATGGTTGAAAATACTATTGATTTTATAGACATAGATCACTATAGAGTTATATCCGTTCATGGAATTATGTTGTTTGATGTTGTTTACTGATGATATGATCATCTCCACTGCATCAAAATGAAACATAAACACAAACTCAAGGAAGGAAGAAAGAAAGAGAGACATAGTGAGAGAGAGAAACAGTGAGTGAGGAAGCCTGTGAAGGAGTAGTGGGCGGAGAACTAAGTTTAGAGAATTGCAAATGAAAGGGAAGGTATCAGTAGTCAATAGTCAGACGCACCCACTCCCGCGAGAACTACTCACGGTCAATCGCTTATACACTGTTGCCAAATCTCCGGTTGCCATTTGTACGGTAGAACCGTTTTTGTATATTTCTGGAAAAATATACATGGGTGATGACAGCCCTATCTGACGGTAGAACGCTGAACTAAAATTTATACATTTCATACATCTTCCCAACTTATGGCAACCAGAAAAATTTTTTTATCATTTTTATTGACGTCCATTTACTTTGAATACCCTTATAATCGATTTTATCGGGTTCTTTGAACCTTGAAGATAACTGAATAATTTTGTTTAGGCGTTTTTGAAATTCGGGAGATGAGTTATAATGGAAAAACAAGTGGCAACCGTATATGGCTGCAATAAGTAGGGGCTGCCACTTGTAATGGCGAAATTAGCATTATATGATGCCACTTGTTGAGGAAGATGTACATACATATATATATATATATATATATATTATATATATATATATATATATATATATATATATATAGTGATATCAGAGTATGGAGGAACTGCTTTCCTTTTCATATTATCCTTGAAATGCAAAATTTCAAAAAACCTTTTGTGTACATCGACGCACAGTTGAAAAAGAAATATTCCTGCCAAATATCATGGAATTCTATCAACGCGTTTGACTGTAATCGCGTTACATACGGACAGACAAAAGAAAATCCTAGTTAAAAAATAGACCTCACTACGTTCGGTCAATTAATTAACAAAATATTTCATCTTAATTATGAAATAATTGAAAAATATAATTTCTTTCTTAATAAAATATTATTGATTATTTTAAACGAGAATAAACAGTTGCTATTACATCAATAAACCTGTATCAGCTACTGTCTTTAGAAGCATTGACAAGACAGAGAGGTTCGGTAACGTTTTTCTCCTATCTCTCTCCACTGCCATTATAACGTAGACCTCACTATAGAAGCAAGAATCATTCAAAGCTATTTTTATGGATGAAATTAGTCATGGAGACTCAACTTTCCAGTTCACCCTAAGTTTGAGAACTAATACGCGAAGGTATTAATTTAACTTTGGCTCCTCATTGATGATTTTAATTAGTTCGGACAAAATCCATTTTCAACTACTTCAAATAGCTCTCTCAAAGGTTGAAGCGCAAGTTGAATCTGAATGCATTAAGAGTTTTTAATGTAATAAAGAAATTTTAATGTAGAAGTAGAAAGTCTGTTCGTGCTCTATCAAAAACGAAGTTAATAAAACAAAATGAATTAGTTCGAAACTCAATAAAACTGAAACTTCTGATATAGAGACGCGTGGCTTTGTAATACAAGATATCCACCAATAGTCTATTTTAGTGAAATTTAAAATATTCTAGGCTATGAGGAATGAATGCACGTGGTATTTTAGAGCGTAATATATAAGTAGGTAGTAATTAGTGAATTTCCACGAGCTTGCTAAGCTCGTGCATGCTAATCTTCGTACCAAAGTTTGATTGAAGCTCACCTATTATGATGGAATCTAGACCACAGCTACGCAGAATGTGCGGTCTATTCGAAGTTATTGAAGTGACAAAATCACTTTACCTCACCCACTTGCTGAAAAGGCCAACTCTGATTGTCAACCAACTATTATAGCAAGATGTAGTGTCTAGATAGTAAGTATCGCAACTGTGCTGCCTGTGCCATTCTCAAAGCTCTGTAGTTTCGGAGGCATTTCAAATTTCAATTGATAATTAGGTTCTCTTTGTTATTGAATTGAACTATTTCAATTAACCTTGATCATTAACTGATTATAAGCTTATAACTCTACATAATCTTGGTGACTGGAAACAATTAAACAGTTGAAACTTGATCAAAGTTGAATTCAAGAATATAAAATCTAAGAGGAGTTAGTCACCGACTAGAAGAATTTTTTCATTCTCCTAAAACAATTGAATCTGTGTTCATTTGAATGTTGAGAAAAAAAACATGCTTCTATTCATAGTGTTTTTCGAGATAGTATAAAATTTATATCACTCTCAAGCAGACGCAGACAAGCTTAATATCTTGTTCTTAGCATCATATCCTTCAATTGTGAGCTATTCTATTTGAGATTTTCTCGTCAGAGAAAACTCCCCTCATTTCTGGGAATCTTGAATTATCATGCATTCCTATTATCCTGATACTGCACAATTTCATTCTCCAAGAAATCATTATTATATTATTTTTCTATTGTTTCCCTCTTCTGCAGACACTGTAGAGTCCATAAGAAGGTTCTGCTCAGTGATTCTATTCTCAGACAGCCAGTTCATAACTTTCTACTTACGCAGTATTCTACTGAGCGCAACCCTTTCAGATCCTCTTATTGTTTTATTGTCTGCTTTCTTTTGTTGTCTCACAATTTTTCATCAACACTCGACATCATTTTATGTTTTCCTTGTATACGTAAGTGCTTTTAGGGAACTATTAGTGGTAAGCATATTGTCATCTTATGATATACAAGCCAGCAGGCTCGCGTCACTCGCCTTATCCTCTTTTTACCCTGAACACCCGGCTAGATCATCCATAAACTAAGATCTAGAGAAAGATAAATTATTATCTAAAAATAAATATCAGATAAGCAAAGATGAATTTTTCACTTGAACTTGATTTCTTCCTTCTAAAAGAAACTGAAAATCTCAGGCTTGATTCAATCTCGATTGATTTCAACTATGTAGCGCAAAAGTCTCTATTTTTATAAAAAATTCAGTTATTTTCCAGATAGAGACTTGGATTGTTCCATTTCAGTCCAGTTTTTCATCATGTCAAAGTCCATATAGGTAAATAAGTAAATGTGCTTAAAATTTTAAACCATTTTCAGCAAATACTAAATTAAATAAGAGATTTGTTTTTCCTCCAGCACTAGGAGAAATTATTAACATTCGTGCATTGTGAGGTAGCAGATTCCCATTTTTACAAAATGTAGGCTTTTCTTTATTTGTAATCATGAGTTTAACAATTGGTAATTGGCTCAAACGTACAGAACATGATCTGATAAGCCACTGAACAATTACGCAAAACGGGGGTACAGATGAAGAAATAAAGAGAAGGCTAGGGCAAACTAGAAGTTGTATAAGACAACTGCATCCCATAATCTGGAGTAAGAGTATCCACAGAAAGACCAAACAGATGATATTCCATACAATAGTCAGAAGCATAATGACATATGGTGCAGAAGTATGGGTGACGAACAAGCGAAATAGGGGTAAGATTCTGGCTGTGGAAATGGAGTATTGGAGAAGGTGTTGCGGGGTCACCAGGTTGGATAGAGTAGGAATGAAGAGATTAGGAACAGAATGAAAGTTCAATCGGATATAATGAAGTTCATTGAGGACAAGAGACTGGTATGGTATGGGCACGTGAGAAGGGCTAGTGCAAGTAAGTGGATCGGAATTGTGACGGACTGGAGCCCATTGGGTAGACGGAAGCGAGGGAGGCCAAGGCGATCTTGGCGAGACGAGGTGGACGACGCCATGGAGGCTAGAAATCTCACAGATGGGGAGTGGAATGACCGACAAACATGGAAAATCCGACTAAAAGAAGGAAGGCGGTGATTCACTGTAAAATCCTAACATATATATACAATGAGCGAGGTCATGATGATGTATAGAGAGGCATTTCCCAGAGATTGGAATGCAGACCACCTCCTCTCCACATCATCAGACAGATGTTCAAAAGAAGAACGAAATGAGAACCAATGTCAAATAATACTTCTAATATATTTTCAACAAATGTACATCATGATATTTACAATAGATTACAAAACTATTTTTCATCTAATAATTGATCTTTACTAATATAGCTAGGTTTAGAAAATCCAATCCATTTCACTAACAATCCTTTTTTATCACACTTTAATATTTTTTCAATCAAATACACTTGTCTCTCCGTTTCGTTTAATTGCGTTTTTTTTAATTTCTTCTGCATAAAACCGTCCACTAATTACTTCTCCGTTTAGATCTTGCAAGCTATACGTTACAGGTTGAGAAGGAAATATAGAGTGTAATCAGACTAAACCGCCTTCATATATTATTCTAACTTACAACTAATACATTTATTCCTTAAACCTCTACAAGTATTACAATTAATTTTCACATTCAAAGCTTTTAGTATTTAATAGTTTTATTCTCTCCTCAATTAACGAGTTCATCATAATCTCTGTAAAAAAGTTAAAGTTTGTACAACATCGCTGATTCGCCACACATTTTCATAATTTCAAATGTAAATCTTACACTATCAATGTTTTTATCTGTTAACCTATCATCAATGAAATAATACATTCGAATATTCAACCAACCTAATGAATTACAATAGCAAAATTCAGGAATTTCCTTTAATTCGCATCTTGATGTCTATCAACTATATTCTTATTTATAATATAACATACGCTTATATGTTCTGACTTCTGTTCTTCACTTTTACCAGGTTTTATAAATGTTAAATATTCCTCAAACGTTAGTCCTTCTTTTCCGAAATTATTCAATTCTAATATTGTTTTGTCAATAAGTTCGAAATAACAACATCTATATTTTTTATCGATTTTATTCGAAAAATAGTTCTTATCAAATGAAATTGAATCCATCTCCAATCTGAAATTAAACAGAATATGCTATCAATCTTGTTCTAAGCCTGTCTCATCTGAAGAATCTCGTAAAAAATTCCAGATAAATTTATTTAATTGTTCTTTTGTTAAATGTTTATTTTTTTCTGTTATAACCTTCTTAATTTTATCGATAGACTCTTTAAGATGACCACCATCACATCTGTATGAGCCTGGGATATTGCCATTCTCCCAGAATTTATCATATGATGTACCGTATAATTCACAAACTGAAATATGATTATAGTTATCACTATGCCAAACTCCTAATTTTTCATAATCTCTCACAAATGTTAAATATTGTAGATTTGTCCATCCTTTTTCTGCTAACTGGTCCAATAATTGGTGATGCGTCTCCAATAGTTCAGTTAGTTCACAACGATAACTTTGTATTCTCGCCATTTTTTCTAAAGAAACAGAATCATATTTACGTAATTCATTAAAATGCCTATTTATAATATACTGAGCTTATATATTCATCAAATGATTTCCATTCGAGAGCTCATATCTGAAAACATATTAAACTATAAGTTGGAATGATCAGCGTATATAATCAATTGTAAAATATTTACTTAGTTAGTAATTGACTCTTATCTATCCAAGACGGTTCACTAAAGTGTGATTTTCTAACTACAAATCATCATTTTTGTTTCCAAGGAGAATATAAAGAAGACTATAATGTGATAGCAGATAACAATAAAACTGTTGGGATTGATTGTATGAGTTGGGCCAATAGCAAAACCTTTGAGCCTATTCAAGATAGCTTGTCACTCTTGAATGATAGTAGAAATTATTTCCAAAATGCTCCAATTTATTCTGTGTCCTTGGCTAAAATGTGGAGAAAACTGACAGATAATTTGAAAAATAGTTGTTGTTTGATCTATAATGATCTTCTACAGTATGTTTACTGGGGGTAATAGCAATACCAGCAAATTGAGTGGAGTACAAGTAAAGCTTCCCACTGACCCACAACATAGAAATAAAATAATATCCTATGTAATCTCTGCATTTAGCTTTAATCTACTACCTATTAATTATGTGGAAATTTTCGAGGATCCATCAAACAAAAAATAATATCAGTTTCTCACAAAAGTGTGGAGAGTGGAGAGACTTTTTTCTCCAAGTCAACCATAGTTTTCTCTACCATATCCAAAGTTGTTGACCTAGATGAGTTGGGTCTTGTAGCAACAGGTAACTTAATACCACAAGTCTTAAGAAAACGGGCAAACATAACTTGTAAGCTTCCTCCATACCCTTGTCTCCTATCTCAGTGCTATCAGCCAAGAATCGTAAGCTAGAACTGGATGAAATTGATGTAAAACGGAAGAAAATTGAGTTTTTTGAAGCCACACAGTCATTTAGGGAACGGCATAAGCAGCTAGAAGAATTTTAAAATAGAAAATTTGAGAGAGGAACTTGGACCATTCACATTGGCGAAATTCTGAGCCTAGTGGAGTTTATAATGTGACTGCATTTACTGTGAATAATACTGGGAAATTCCCATATGTAGGTGTACTAGGGGAGAAAGATGGTTTGAAAAACGTTTACTTTGTAAAGGGCTGCCATAAAAATGTTTTCATTAATGCATACAAAGCTATCGAAACTCTCAAGAAAGAGAGTTATTTTGTAATCCCTTACACTGACAAAAAAGAAATTATTTGTCTACCAAGGGAAGAGAAAATTTGTGTAATCACAGTCAATGGTATGTCAAGCTATAATGGGCATACATTTCCTAGAATAGAATCAGTTAAGTTTCTCCCAGATGTTTGGAAAAACTTGGAAGACACTCCCTTCACACAAAAAGAAGTGGAGCAGTATAATAACATCACAGTGCTGGAAATTAAAGGAAAGTAAAAGTAGGAGAGTGTAAAAGATTGGAAGAGTTACCACAAGGTATAGAGTTAGTCATTATTGCAATAAAAGAAGTGTACAATAGAAACAATACTCGGTATATCCTACAGTTTGAAAATGTGGAAGCATTTTCAAACTATTGGTTAGAGGAAGAATTTGAAAAGCCGAACATAGATTTGAATTATAAAATTAGAATCAAGCTAGATGTTTTATTCCCAGTAGGAATAAGGAAAGAGTTACTTTCTGTATTTGATTTGGGCATAGATATGCTTTGATGTATGTATAATAATTAAAAAATAAAGAAAATTATTGTGACAATCCTCATGACATTGAGCTCTCACCCCTTCTCCTGATTCCTCTCTCATTTTTTCTTTCCTGCTAAACGAGTGGAGGAGGAGGAGGAGGACAAAGGACAATTTTTGTCCTCGGAGGGGAGGAGGAGGAGAACAATTGTCCTCCGAGGAGAGGAGGAGGAGAAAAATTTAAGTAAAAATGAACTTACATGTGTTGATTTGACGAAATGAAATAATCGGATATGCTTCTCTCAGCTAGCTCCTCGGCTATGATTTTCTAGATGCAGGTAAGGTTCCTTCACGAGAGCACAATTGCTTATGAGTAGTGAGGTGAGAAAATGCTGTGGAAAAACAATGTAACCAAACTGTAACACTAAATATATATTATAAATCAACACTTTCACAAAAATATGAGAATATAACAAAAATTTTCACTTACAATCAATAATGTTAGCGCTGAGCTAAAGCTCTGGGGAGTATCGGCAGTGTTCGCCAATTGTGATACACGCCTCCTTTGTGTTTCTATCTCACTCGTACAAGCCTGCAACAGACAGAGAAACGACTTGCTATATAATCGCTTTTCTCAGTGGAAAATCATCATTCACGTTAGAGAGCTATTAGTACGCGCTTCTCGACACCATGGACAAGTCACACCGTGCATCCTCATCCTCATTCTTATTACCAGACAGCCCACCTCCGGAGAGGGAGCTGAACTACTGGGAACAGCAGAAGCAGCAGAAGAAGCAGCAGAAAAGCCTCAGCTCAGCTACAACATCAGCTGTCGCCTCCACCTCTGGCGCCTCCTCAGATCCCTTGAAGAAACAAGGGATCTTCGTCCAAGATGAGGATTCCAGCATCATCATCCCAGACAGCAGCCCTCTCCCGCAAGCTACTTGGGCACCACGCCGAGCGGCCCTCACATCGGTACCCGCCCCCAAGCAGTCAGTTAAGCGGGGGTTGTTTGTCGACGACGATGAGGAGCCCGGCGTCCTCACTCAATCAAAGGTTAGCATACAAAAAATTATTATTATTGTAATGTGCACAAAATCTTTATAAAATGTGAATCTTATAAATCTTTTGTGTGCATTTACTGATTCTTATACTGTGAGCGAAGACTGAGCTATCTAATTGTGCTATCAAAACAATCCGAACACAGATAAATTCTCATGATGGTTGCATTGAAATTTGGATAAAAATTCAAAACATGTTTTACTAATTTCGATAATAAATTCGAATATGTTGCATGAAACAATTCAATTATCTACCAATTTGAATGAGTTCAAGTAATCGGAGAATTTCGAGTTATTACTTATATATATTACTTACTATATCAAATTACTGATTCGAATAATGCATAAACTGTTTGTGTGAAACAAAAATTTGCATGAGTAATGAAACGTGAAATTCGAATAATATTGTTATTATAAATCCAATCATATTATTCTGCAATAACTTTGATGACAAATTACTTATTACTTATATGAAAAATCCAATCATATGTTGATTGTATGAACTGAAAAAATTTTTTCGATAATTGAGAGTTATGTCAGAGAATTTCCGAGTTATTACTCACAGTTTTGAGTAGTGAATCTGTTGAGCAAGATCTCTCTCTTGTATGATTTTAAACCTGAAACAAATAAGAGTCTAATGAAATATTTTTCAACGGATACGAGTGTGAATAATACATTGATTTTGAATTATGAAAAATCCAATCATATGCATAAACTGTATGTTTTCTGCAATAACTTTGATGACAAATTACTTATTACTTATATGAAAAATCCAATCATATGCATAAACTGTTTGTATGAAACAAAAATTGTAAAAATTTGCATGAGTAATGAAACGTGAAATTCGAATAATATTGTTATTATAAATCCAATCATATTATTCTGCAATAACTTTGATGATAAATTACTTATTACTTATATGAAAAATCCAATCATATGTTGATTGTAATGAACTGAAAAAATTTTTTCGATAATTGAGAGTTATGTCAGAGAATTTCCGAGTTATTACTCACAGTTTTGAGTAGTGAATCTGTTGAGCAAGTTCTCCCTCTCTCGTATGATTTTAAACCTGAAACAAATAAGAGTCTGTTGAAATATTTTTTCAACAGAAACGTGTGGTGGATGAGGACAGCTCCATAACGCCTCTTTTGCGGGAGGAGGAGGAAGCGGAGAACGAGATGGAGACGGAGGAGTTGCTTGCGATTATTAATCGGACAGAGAGAAACGTGGACGCCTCTCCGGCAGTTGGTGGAGAACACGCCGTACCCCATCGTGGCGGTACGCCAGATTACCAACCAACATGGTCGGCGCATAATATTAAAAGTCCATTTGACAGCTTCACGACTGACAGACATATACATGCCGGAGAGGTACACCCAGGGTTTGACCTCTAAAGACGTCGATCATTTCGACAAAAATTGCAAAAATCTTTGTCTCTTTGTGAAGCATGTTAATGCTTTTTTAACTGACATAAATATTGTCAAGTGTAAAATTAGCAAATTTGGCATTTGACAATATTTATCTCGGTGGGCATTAACATGCTTCACATGTTAATATGTATGTGTATGTGTAATAGTTGCCATCAATAAAATGTGTCCATATTGATAAAAAATTGTTTTCAATTCTTACCTGTTGTTGATAAGTTCGTAATGAATAACACTAGTATACGTGTTGAGCACTCTCCACACTATGCAAGTTGCATTGAGTGATAAGAAATTAAAATGTGTTTTTATAGCTTGATGTATGGCAAGCTGACATCACTCGGTCGCTCACTGTGTCAAGGTCGGCTCAACGCTCTGCCTTCCTTGTTGCGAAGTGAGGGCGTTGGTCCTTACACATCTGGTGTGATGCATTTCATTCATTCACGACCTTGCAAGGTCTTGTGTACATCGTACACATGGCTGGATTGGTATTCCATTCATTCTTTATTGTGTTTGACTTTTTCACATCAACTATTTGAAATGCATTTTGAAAATTCATTTCAAATAGATGATCTGAATAGGCGAATTCAAAGTATTATTCCAAATTAATAGAAAATTCCATTTTTTCTTTTAGATAGTGTAATGATTAATTAATTAACTTTAGTTCTGTGGGTAGATGACACAAGTTGATAAGTCACATTTTTGACCATATTGAGTTATGCATATGGTTGTGTTCAGAAAAATTAGATCTATAAGATGGTATAACTAAATATGTTGTACCTTTTAAATAGCTGAGATATAGACCTTGCTTAAGCCTGATACTGCATTTTCTTCAAACCCCAAGTTGACAAATATTGATAAGTACATATATCTCAACACTCTTCTACCGGTTTGTATTATAATCCAATTATCAAAAGATGACAAAATTTGATAAGTGTATGTACTGGTAGGCTATTATAAAATCTGAAAATCAATAACCCATATTGAGAACTACATAACCCATACAACTTTGCAAACAGTTCAAGTTTGGTTAACTTGATCAATACTTGTAAATAATATCAATTAATTTTTAAAAAATATATTCAAATTCTATAAAATCGATTTTTAAGATATTCCCTATACTGTTACATTGTGATTTGAAACATTTGGCAGATGGCAAAACATGATATCTCTGTCATCACTTGCAAAAATTCTCAATAGTTAATTTAAATAAATTGTTTTATCCCTTGATATTTAAATAGTCGAGGATCAGCTGATTATATTAGTGTAAAATGGGTAAGACTATTTAAATAGTCGAGGATCATCTGATTATATTAGTGTAAAATGGGTAAAAAAAAATATTATAGATAATGTTTGCAGCTATGCCAAACTTTCAAATTGCTCTCCTGAAAAGTTTACAAATCATGACTTATCAGCTTGTGTCATCTACCCACAGAGTTAATGTTCGAGCATTGAGTTGAAAGGTAATGAAAATATTGAATGTTGAGAACACTCTTTGTGCATGTTGATATTCTTCGTGTGTACGTTAAATCATTCTATTGGAGGAAGTTCTTTCCAATGTACTTTCTTTCCCCAACTTCTTTTCCATGTCTGTACTTTCTACCAAATTACGCACCAATACTTCCAAGGATTCAGACATAAACTTGTAGGAATCTAGAAATTTAATTTTACATAGTGTCAAAAATCTCTCTGACGTATTCGCGATGCAGGAAATTTCTTTTTACATTACCGAGCGATTTCAGAATAAAATGCGAATCAAAACCGGAGAAATTATGAAAATAACATGATATGTACTCCGGAGTACGTGCTGTTAAATTGAGAAGTTCAGTAATTTGTTGATAGAGTGCATCACTGCATATAAGGTGTGTACTGCGCCAAATGTAGGCCATTATCAGTTTTACCTTTGAACAGGAATCATGTCCTATTCTTTGTGTTCTGATATTTTGGTGGAAAAGCCACAAACTCGCTCTATCCAGTGTGATCTTGATTCTGATATTTTGCACAAAGCTCAGTCGTCGGTACTTTACGATATTGAATCAACAAATTTCTATTATGAACCAAGGAGAAGCAGTAC
>NW_024091996.1:0-17829 GCF_014356525.2 Nilaparvata lugens | reverse complement strand
CCAATCAAAACAATAGAAAATACATCAATTTCTTAAAAATATATAATTTAACACAATAAATAAAATATACTCCTGAAAATAATAAAAATAACAAAAAAGCAAACTACAAAACTGAAGAAAGTTATAAAACTAAGCGTGATAAACTAAAAAAAAAATTAACTAATAACTAAAAACTAATAAATAAAATAAAAATAATAAATGATAATCAAAATCTGAATAATATAATGCGAATTTAGATAAAATTAATTGAAAAAAAAGAGATGCAAAAATAAAATCATTACTAATAAGAGGAAATTTATATAAATTTTATGAGAGATGAAGATGCTGGTGATGATGATGATGATGCTGGAGATGATTCTGACAATGAAGATGATGATGATGACTATGGAGACCAGGGTGAAGAGAAAAGAAGATTCAAAAAAAAAAAGATAATAACCTACATAGAATTACCGGCGGAAAGATGGTGGGTATAGGGCTGCACAAGCTTTCTTGAACTGCAAAGTTGACAAATGAAATGGATCAAGATGAGCTCCACAAAGATTAAAAAGACACATCATACGATTAACTGGAGAATTATAGTGATTATTGGTTCTGCACTGAGGAAGCTGGAACCTAAAACTGGAACGCCGAGCCACTTGGGGGACATAGATGTTAAGCAAAGAAAGAAGGTAAGAAGAATCAATCGTTCCATTTAAAAGATTATACAGGAATACAAGCAATCTGCAGTTACGCGATGCCCCAAGGGATTGCATTTGAAACATTACTCTCAGATCAGAAGTTGGGTAATTGAAAGGACAAACTGCATTGAAGTGTTTAAAGTACAAAAATCTTAAAAATTTATTCTGGATTTTCTCAATCTCCACACTCTGAGAAACTAGATAAGGATGCCACACCTCGGAGCAATAATTGAGCAAACTTTTAACAAGTGAGTTGTACAACAGAATAAGAACTGAAATTTCATTGAAATGAGAGCAAGTTCTGCGAATAAATCCTATTTGCTGGCACGCCTTGGAGCATAAATTTCTCAAATGAAAATGAAACTTAAGCTCAGAATCAAAATACACTCCAAGGTCCTTAAATTGATCAACACGCTTGACTACTAGATTATTGATAGTATAAACAGGAACCTGGGGGTCTCTCTGCCTTGTGAAAGTTACAGTAGCGCATTTATCAATGTTGATCTTCAGCTGGTTTTCACTGCACCAGTAAAATAAGCCATCCACATCACTCTGAAGCATTCGACAATCATCCTCCGACTCAATCACCTTGTAGATTTTTACATCATCGGCATAGAGAAGGCAAGAAGAATGCTTTAGGACTCCAGGCAATCATTTATGAATAGCAGGAAGAGTAGAGGACCCAGATTAGAACCCTGCGGAACGCCTGACGAACTAGTATAGAATTTAGACTGGTTACCACCAAAAGAAACAGATTGAACTCGGCCAGACAGATACGAGGAGATAAGCCCAACACTTGGAATGGAAAATCCAAAGAGTGACAATTTATTGCACAACACCTTGTGGCTCAGAGTGTCAAAAGCTTTAGAAAAATCAGTGTACACAGTATCAACACGCAAACCCCTATCAAGATAGGCTGATACCTCACTTCGGAAATGCAACAAATTGGTGACAGTAGATCTCCCAGGCAAAAACCCATGCTGATGTTCAGTCAGTAATGGTTAACATGACCAAAGATTTTCTTATAAATACATTTTTCAAAAACTTTAGCAAAACAGTTTATTATAGAAATGGGCCTGTAGTTATTGATAGCTTGTCTACTACCAGCTTTGAAAATTGGAATCACTTTGGCCTGCTTCCACAGATCAGGGAACGTAGATGTCTTTAGTGCTAAATTGAAAATGAATTTAAGTGGTTCCAAAAACAATTCACAGCAACCCTTGACAATATAAGGTGGGATACCATCAGGGCCAACTGATCCTACCCCCTTGAGACTTCTTATGGATAAATAAATATCATCTGACGAGATTGCATCAATGTGAAAAGGAGAGTGATTGATCAGGTTGTCTCGTGCTTCAGTGTTACTGTCACTTTTGCTAAATACAGATGAAAAGTATTCAGCAAAACCATCCGAAATGTCATTGCCAATGAAAACTCTATTATTCCACTTCATCACATTCTCAGTACGTCTCATTTTACGTTTATTGTTAATGTAGGTCCAGAAACCTTTCATATCACCCTTAACGCTCAATTGAACCGAATTTATATAGTTATGATAGGCTGCGGAAATTTTCTTTTCAAACCTGAACGTAGTCTCCGGAACTCCTCATCATGATAAGCCGAGACTCTTCTCCTCCTGGCACATCTGTTCTTTCGCTTTATGTCACTAATTATATCCTTGGTAAACCATTGGGGATACTTACCAGTTGCATTAGTAACAGCTCTCTTTGGAACAAATAAATCAAAACAGGAATAAATGAGTCGATAGAATGATTCGGTTGCCCCATTGACATCTGAGGACAAATAAACTCCAGACCAATCAGCATCTCTTAAAGATTCATAAAGACCAAAGAAATCAGCTCTCCTGAAATTATAGTACAGTTTGTACAATTCATCAAGGTGATCAGATCCAGCGCAAATTATTGGAAAAGAAACAGAAAGAGTTGGATGATGGCTATCCTCTTTGGAATTTTGGAGCGAAGTCCTCTTACATTCTGATAAAGAATATTAAAATCCAGAATAATTTATGAAACTATGAAGAGAGAGAAAGAGCGAGAGAGAGAGAGAGAGAGAGAAAAAGAAATAGTATGATGAGTAGAAAGTGAAGATGAAAGAAGAATACGAAAGATGGAGAACAAGAGAGAGACTGAGAAAGATTAAAAAAAAAAAAAAAAAAAAAAAAAAAAAAAAAATTAACTAAACTATTTATTTATTCAAATAGCACCACGGACCACAAACAGCCAAGCCTCCCAACCCTAAGCGGGGAATTATAAACCACACCTCCCTCTGAGAAAAAAAAAGAATACTAATAGGGAGAGAATCAATTTCGCAAATAGAAAGAAAGAAAATCACTTGAAGTACTGTTAACGACATTGAAAGGACCAGTGTGATAAGAGCCCTGATAACAAATCGTAACTACAATCATAATAGCAGTAGGCCTATCAATTATTTTGAGTCAAACAGAGAGCGTCACAGTTACTCCTCCATAAGTTAACAATAATAATTGTCAATGCCACCAGTGATAAATTGTGATCAAATTCAAAGTAATATCATCATATCAACAAATATCTGTACTCAGTGAAAATGACAATAGACACTTGAAAATAATATTCCACTCTTAATCGACACCACTGCAAAGATGGAAAATAACAATAAATTTTATCACAACCACAATAATGCAAGATAAGGTAAGAACTAAAACAACGAATGATAAATCATTATCGAAAGATACTCCAAGCACAAGATTCCCTCTCATCAAAATATCACTTTATTCACCTCAATTAGCTTAGAACCCAACTATTTCATCGGTAGAAATGAACTGTCAGATAATATTGGTTCATATTAATCAGATGGAAATTTATTATAGGCTACCTAAAATAATTATTGACGATTATACGATTTATTAGATAAAGGAATTGAATGTAAGTAGGCTATCACAATCAATTACAGATTATTACACATTGAACGATTGTGAGCCATAGCCACAAAAGATCTACAATAGATAAACTTGACGGTCAAAAATTACAAAAATAAAAATATTTATGCTACTGCAAGAAAGCATTGATAATGCTGTTAAAATTCAAGTAACAATTATACAAATTGAAAAAGTAGGCCAAAGAAATAAAATTTTACAGTGGTGTCGTATCAATCTAACCAGTAACTTAGTAATCTATCAATCAATCACAATTATTAATTCATTGATACTATTAACTTATCAACTGAATTATGGCATGTTTGATTTTTATAATCTAATTATCAGAAAAATAGTATAGCAATGATAAATATTAATTACGTTAAATGTGAAGGCTCCTTATGTATAGTCATCAAGAAAAATATTTATCTACATTGGTGGAAAGTCCAAATCCTTAGCACAATTCACAATAATAGGGGCTCCCTTCTCGTCCTTGCGAATACGAATCCGTCCCACTCTGTCAACCACGCGTCCTTGATCAGGCCTTTTTTCTTGAGCTGCCGAGCTGTGCCAAGGAGTTTTCTTCTCGCAGCTGTTAGACTCCTATTGATGTAGATTGGACCCTGACCCTGAAGGCCCTGTACCTGATGCCTCCTGAGCACCCCGAACTGCCTCCTCTTCTCCATGAATTCGTCGGCGTCAGGGCGACGCACAAACCGCACGATGATAGCGGCCGGCGGAGGCGGCGTCGCAGCTTGTCCCCCCCCTCGCCTCCTCGTAGCCAGTCGGTGACAGCCGGACACCATTGATGGAGTCAGCTCGAAGCCCACCGCCTGCCCCACCTCAGCTACAGTCTGCAGTACATCCTCCTGCGCTTTTTCAGGAATGCCGTGAATTTCCAGACAGCCCCTTCTTGAGTATTGTTCCTGCACATCAAGTTCAAAAGTATTGTTCCAGGTGCATTGTTCCTGCTCATCCAGGCGCTGCTCGGCCGCGTTGAGTCTAGAAAGCACAGAGTCTAAATCCTTCCTGAGCGAGTCGATTATTCCTGCTGCTTGCTAATTATCACTTCCTGATTACTTATAAGGCTCTGTAACTTAGCCTGTTTATCCTGATCGGCTTTGACGATACACTTCACTTCATTAATTCTTTCAGTTAATTGTTCTAGTCCTTTATTTATTAATTGTTCCAAAGATTCAATTGAAACACGTTTAGAATTTTTATCCTGTTGAACAACTTTTCCGAGTCCCTACCAACCCTGACCGGCGTAGTGTCTGAGTGTTGCAACCGTGACGTACGCTGTTTTTTCAAGCACTCAGGACAAACCATGAGGAGGCTTTAATAAACTCAAAATCCTCTTGCTGATATTAAGGCAAAAAATATGAAATAAAACAGAACAGTCACAACAGCGAAGATGATCAGCTGAGTCACGAACCGACTGCTTACAAATCCCGCATGCACTCATGATCAAAGTCAATAGGAACCGCAAAATATAATTAAATTAGATATTTAATTTGAAACGAATCACTCAAAAACAGGTTAGAAGGCTATAGCCGAGTAGTCCGTAAGGCGAAAACTTGCTAGGCTCTAATCATCGAAGATAAGAGAGAAAGCAAAAACACAACCGTCTCGACCGAGCTCTGACTGATTACTGACAGAGCTCTGACAGATCTTTGAATAGTAGACTTGAGATGCGCGTAAACACTAGCGTCAGTTTATCAATTAAATCGCACCCTCTAGACAAAATCGCACCCTCTAGACATCAGATCAACGTGCAGGTCCCCATGAAGATCGCTGTTCCTGACATACTAAGGAGAATCCACATTGTTCCTCAGCACCTTGTTTTGCAATCATTGTATGTCATTGATGTTGCTGTCTTTGGTACACTACCAAAGTTGTAAACCATACGTCTATACTGGCTTCAATATCTGTTTGTACAGGAGTACTTTGTTTCGGATTGAAAAGTTGGAGAATCTTCCGCTCAGCCAATAAAGATTCTTTCCAAGATCTTCTCTCTTCTTCTTGGCGTGAGCCTTCAGCGAAGCTTCACGTCCAAGGTCATCATACCCAAATACTTTGCATCGTTAGCAACTTGGTTGTACCATATCCATTTTTTTGGAAAACTTGGAGCTATTTTTTAAATTCAACTATTTTTTGACAATTTAACACTTCTAGGAACTCACTAAAACACAATATTTTCTTAGAGAAGATTGCATACGGTATTTTGTTTTATTACAGTGCTGTATTTGGCTTCATTGCCAGCGTATCATGTTCCCTGGCAGTCTTCTTACTTTTAGACAAGTGAGACAAAAAGTAAGCGATGGACTATGCCCAAGATTCTAGAATAGGCAAGAGATCTGCATGGATACAGTCAATTACTTCCGAAACAAACAGTCAACAAGTTCAGTATCAACTGAATTCGTACTAATAAAATTGTAGCAAGCATGAGCGGTGTATGTCTGTTTGGACAGAGGTATTGGGTTTAACAGTTAGTTAGTTAATAAATAATAATGATTCAGCATCAAGTGATTCAGAGCTTTTACCCAACACGGTTTAAATTTACAAATTCACACTTTCTTTTAGTTATTGTACTTTCACTACTTTCGATAATTTACCAAGAAAGTAATATGGATAAATTAACTTACTGTACTAAAGCAAAGCTTTTAGGCCATAAAGAGCTCATTGCAAAGATTGACTGTTTATCACATAATAATGTATACAAGTTGTTAGTGCTAACATATAATAATCCATAACTTCATTGAAACTATAGTAGTAGAATCTATTTTTTGATATAATATAATGTGAAATCATTTCTCTTATAATAAATTGAAATAAGCTACCATAAGGCATGCTTCCCAAATTATAACCTACAAGTTACTCAGTGTTTTCAAAGTTGTAAAACTAGGTTATGATGGATCAATTCCTAATTCAGATTAGAGATTTTTAATTTGTTCAACTTTCAACTTATAGTTACAGAAAAATATAAGTTGAAGTCATAAAATGTGTAAAACTCACCTCACATAGTCTTAGAAGTCGGAAGTTGGTTTCCACTTGGTACGTCTATAATGTACGTCAGACGGAAAACGAAACGTGCGAAAGCCTTTGGCATTATTGTAACAACAATTTGGTGCGGAGCAACCACTATAAGTGTTATTTTATTAAAATTACAGTGGCAAAACTAGCAAATTCTTAGCATACTCAATGAATGTAAACACGAATGAAGAAAGAAGAGAAAGACGTAAGACGGCAAGTCTAAAACAAAATGGCGATTGCATGTGCCTTCGTCATCGTCACTGCCTTCTAATAAGAAGCAGTGTCACCACTTGCCAACACAGAACTGGACGGTGGCGCTGATGAGCATAGCATGTCTGGTCACAACACTTCTTGTAAAGTAGATTCTACATTGTAAAAGTTGACCGACCATCAATGTTCTTGAAAAAAGACCCACATTAACAGAGTATTTTGCAGAGATGGTACAGATCACAAAAGAAGGAATACTTTTTCTTTCTTCTCTGTGTACAGATATAATAGACCTTTCTTACAATGTTCACGTTATTGTTGAGGACAATATAGAAATACAAATAACTAGTAGTTCTGCGAACAGTAGACCTCGCTCATGAATAGCCTACAACTTTCAAACTAATGAGAAGGGCCATTAAGAAAGTATAGTATATTGTGAAGATTTACCCATGTCAACTATTATTTTCTCCATTGAGAGTGCTAAAGACATTGTTTCCAGGGACACCGGACTTATAAATGTCTCTCAAGGAGGTACCTTCATATCATCCACATATTTACAACATTACAAATTTTCCAACAATTAATTATAAGGAATCGGTCAACAGACAGAAAAATGGAATATGCAGTACCTAGGCAATTTAGACGATGAATCGTCTCACAGACGATAGTGAGACGGAAATGATTCTAAATAACATGGATTTGTTGTTGACAATGACAGAAGGTTGCTAATAATGTTTTTCATGAAAAGTGGAATCAATGTTATGGCGGCTAGTTATGCCTACGCAGAATGTTTATGCTCACAAGTCGGTTTCCGATCTCATACTAAAGTGAAAACAAGAGCTAACTAAGCTGTGATGTCTCCGGCCGGTTCGGTAGGTCTAGAAACTATTCATCTATGAAACAGGAAATATCGTGTTGAAAAGGGAAGAAATGGTACAATCAAGTGAGAAGTTTTCTTCAATTAATAAATACAGTATGATTTGGAGCGGCTCAGACGTTTCAAGGTTCACCTCTGACAACTCTTGTCCTCTATCGATAGCATTCTAACGATACCATTCATTCAATACAGCACATTTTAGAGCGGCACAATTTATATTAAAACCGGAGGTCTTATCAAAAATCGTTACACATACGTTTCTGTGCCTTGTTTCAAAGAACTTGCATACCAAATTTCATCCAAATCGGACAATAACTGCGACTGTAACTGCGGTACAAACAAACAAACAGACAAAAGCCGATCGAGTCGAAACTAAGACCTCAGCTTCGCTTCGGTCAATAAAAGGGATCACTAAAGTGAAGCCCACTGGGACACGCCAAGAAAATGTGGGAAAAACAGCTGCCCTAAGGCGAAAATCCCTAAGTCTCATATTATAGCACGACACTTGTTGGGTCAACCTCTATCCATAGCCCGAACATCAACCAAATCTGGGAGATTTGTCATTTCATGAAATCTATGAATTAAAGTGTTGCTCTACTTGTCAATCATTCAACAAATCAGATAGCACATCCTTTTCAACCTCTGCAAAGTTTTTGACAATACAGAAATACAACAACTAGTAGTTCTGTGAACAGTAGACCTCACGCAGTATTCTCATCCACAAGTACCATATGTCAACTGTTTTCAATGTTAACAAACTCAGTTCACGTTTGAATTTGTATTCCATATGATATAATTCATCCAGTTCCGTGATGATCTTTCTATCTGATGAAAATTAATTTTTTAGAATCAAAAATATTATAATTTTTCCAGCATTATTTAGTTCATTTGTTTATTTTTGTTCACCTATTAAATTAGTTTTTTCGAATGTGAGAATATTGATACTGATGGGCACGCATAATAATACCATGACTGCAAAACAAAATATTGAAACCAAAGTCCTTAAAGCTGCGATTAGACCAAATTTATTTAAAAAATGTTAATAACTCAATCCTTTTAGATTATATTAGATTGAACATGACTTATCATACACATGATGAACATATTATGTGTTTGTCAACATCCGTTCAATCTAATAGAATCTATAAGGATTAAGTTATAACCATTTTGTTAATAACTTTGGTGTAAACCCAGCTTAAAGATGCATACCTCTTTAATGTCTTTGATTGATAATAGTTTCTATAGACCTTATACAAATACAGTAATAGACTGGCTTCTCCACACATCTTTGTAATCACTTGTCAGCTGATTTATGATGAATAATTCTATAGTCTGATTTTTACTCTAATATTGGGGTATCAATGAAGGAGACTCCTTTTTTCTTTTATATTATCCTTGAAATGCAAAATTTCCAAAAACCTTGTTTATACGTCGACGCGCAGTTTAAAAAGGAACATACCTGTCAAATTTCATGAAAATCTATTACCGCGTTTCGCCGTAAATGCGCAACATATAAACATTTGAACATTAAGAGAAATGCCAAACCGTCGGCTTGAATCTTAGACCTCACTTCGTTCGGTCAATTAATTAACAAAATATTTTATCTTAATTATACAAATTTATTATTTAAAAAATATATTTTCTTGACGAATAAAATATAGATAAGTGATTATTATAAACAAGAATGAATAGTTGATATCACTTTAGATATACCAGTATACCAGTATCAGCTATGGAAGTATCAGTGCGGATATACCGGTATGTAAGGCAGTGGCAAGGTGGAGAATCGGCAACGGCAACACTTTTTTCCTCTACAGTCAAGTGTAAAAATCCTCGATACCCTTTTTGAGAATGGACAACTCAAGGTCCAAACTTCACCGTTTCATGTGAAAACATTACTGAAATACCTCAACTTTCGCATATTTCATCACATTTCTTTGCTCGAAATTATTGTAAAACTCTTCAGTTTGTAGATTGATATGATGATTCATCATTGAATTCTATTCTTACTGGTAATTATCTTCAACGCTATAGTGAGGTCCACGTTATAATGGCAATAATTGTATGCTATCCTTGTCTATCATTCAACAAAGCTGATCCCTTTCTTTCTTTGCTCTGTTGCCAACCCATCTTTTAACAATGTAGAATTAATCATTAATTAACAAAATATTGCATCTTGATTATAAAAATTCATTATGAAATTATTCTAAAATATAATTTAATGCTTAATAGAATATAATTGATTATTCTAAACGAAAATGAACAGTTAATATTACATTAATAAACCTGTATCAGCTAAGGTCTATTGACAAGAGATGATGAATACGACTAATATTGTAGTCAATAATGTAACGAATGGAATGACATATGATAGATCTTTCCCCGATTAATGGTTACAGAGATAATTGATTTCCTGTTTACTGTTTAATATGGAGAAGAGAGTCAGCCGCGCTGTACCGCGTCGGCTGTTTCCCCTTCCACGGCGTCAAATCAAATCGCAAATACGTAACAATGTAGATCAGTGGATTTGCAATGGAAGTGGCTACATTAATTATGAGGCTCATTTTTCTTTTAAATCACTTGCTTCGAAGCTAATCGGAGAAAACAAAAAAATAAAATCGCAACCCCCCTAAATTTTTACATGTATATTATTTTATCAAGAAAACTGTTTGCTTTATTGAAAAAATGAATAGTGCTAGTATTGTAGTCCATAATGTAACGAATCGAATGACATATAATAGAACTCTTTACGATCAATGGTCACAGAGATAATTATTTGATTTTCCGTGATTACCTGCATTTTTCATGTTTTAGGGGGCTGGGGAAAAAGCTCCAGGGGGATTTCTTGGGACTTTTGGGGGAATGACCCTTTGGGAGGGTTCTATCGATGGTGAGAAATTCAGCTTTTATTTAATTTTCGGATCGAAATTGCTTTTTTGGACCTTCATTGACTGGGCTAAATGGTTAACAGCATCCATAGACCTCTAATAAGCGCAAAACGAATCACAATGAACTATTCTACCAAGTTTGTTATTACACATTCCCAATGATTTTAACCTAGAAAAATTCACTTTTCAAAAACATTCAATTTATCACGAGAAATTTTTCTGAATAACTACTTTCAATGACAATTTTTGGATATAAAGTGCCAAACAAAACTTCTTTGAAATAGAATTTATGATCAAATCCCGTTTGTTTCAAGCTTTTATCACCTTTTGTTCTGGAGTTATGATTTTTTTTATGATGCCATTGTAGCCGCTGAGCCAATTAACTATCATTAAAACTGAACTATAAAATTGCTTTTTCACGACTACTTCATGATAAAGACTTGAAAATGGTCTCAATCTCCTCGTTACAACAAGCCAAATGAGAATATTCATGAAAAAGCAACGAATAATATTTTTCATAATTGATAAATTCAAGATGGCGGTCATAACTGGTAAATTCTTTTATACAGAGTGTTTCAGAAGTATCCTTGGAATTTTGATAAAATTTTCCAACTTTTTTGTCTCTTGTGAACGGTTTTCGGGAAATTTGCAATCAAAAATTTTAAATGGCCGCCATTTTGAAAATTCACGTTGAAAATTTTTTATTTTATTTTTTAAAGTTGAGTCTTTATAGCATAAATATTCAGGCCAAATTTCAGATAAATACAACATTTCGTTCTTGAGATAAAAACTCCTAAGTGAAAAAAACAAAATGGCAGCTATTTAAAATTTTTTATTGCAAATATTACCGCTGAGTTTTGGACACATCAAATACAACATTTGTAGTCTCCTATCATCCAGGAACAATACCTTAAAATGTTCGACACTACTTCTGAAACATCCTGTATAGATTTCTATTCAGTTATAGTGAGAGATATCGGATCGATTCTACCACCAAAGTGTTCATAACTACCCAAAGTATGATGTTCTAGATATTAATCTCATTTTAATTAATTTTTCCATGATTAATTCAGTTTCAAAAACTTGGAACATACAATCTTCGGGGACGAAATTTCACTTTCTACTCTGTAAATCTTCTCACAGTGAATATAACCTACTATTACTGAGACTGTGTTGTAGAATATAGAAACCGGGCAAACGACTATCTAAAGAGAAATGAAAGTGAAAAATAATTGTATTATTTTAAAATATGCCAGCGAGGCCAGCGGACATCTTGAAGCCAGGTGAAGGGTTCGCACAGCTTACAGACTAATTGAATTTCAACACTGGATGAACAATGAAATCGATTTGAAAGACTAGCGTTCTACAATAAACAAAAATTGGCTAATATATTTCAATTTCTATTTAGAAATAATAGTTATTGTTTTTGTCTGTCACAACCTTGTATTATTTTTGTGTTCATGGTGACTTAAATTGGACTAAATTAAATTAAGACCCAGACTGTACCAATTAATCAATCACTTCCTGAAACTAATAAGATTCAGTAAAAATTTACAGCAATTTACATTCAACTCCACATTCGATGAACTGCTATCTTATTAAATCACAAACAAGATGAAGAATTCCAAATTTATTCATTCAATGAAACACACGAGGCGTTTTTTCAGACGTGTCGGCACGACAGGACAGAAAGCTCTCCGATTGTGTGATTGGGTTGACGTATCGAGAATCAGTCAATCAGTGAGCTTCCTGTAATGTCATGCCGTGTCTACTCGTATGAGAAACTGCCTCGTGTGTCTCGGCCCTTAAACTAGTGAGCTCCCCGGGCTGGAGAACTCGCTCTCAAGATGCTGCTGATATTGTCAGATGTTCTATTGAAGGCAGTGGAAATACAAGATAAATAGTTCAAGTTTCATTTTGTTATTAATTGCTGCATGTAATTAATAATCCAGCTGACAGGTGATCTAAAAGTATAAATCTATTATTATAATGCCTTGTCCACACTCTCGCCAAGTCGCTTGCCATCCACACTGCAATGTGACGAGTGCCTGGATGGGATATATTTGTGGATGCTCGCCTGGACAAAAATCGAAGGCATCCACACTCTCGTCATTATTTGTGAGCACTTGGCGAGAGTGTGGAAGCGGCATAATGATTGTCTTATGCACTTTCAATGTTATACTGTTACATCGCCAAAAAATACGAAGGAGTGAGCCAATTTTGTTGTTGGTCAGCAAACTCGATCTGTATAATAGCTCAAAGAATATGTGTTGGGAATTTGAAGTACATTGATAAAAGCAATCGAAATTCATCGTCGAACAAACCCACAAACGGTCTATAGTGAGGTCCACGTTATAATGGCGGTGAAGAAAGATAGGAGTACAGCGTTGCCAATTCTCTGCAATGCCACTGCCTTCCATGCAGGATAGATAGCTGATACTGGTATATCTGTTGTAATATTTTAACTGTTCGTGTTTAAAATAATCAATTATATTTTATTTGCCAAGAAAATATTTTTTCAATAATTAAATCAAATAAAATTATAATTGAAATTGAATATTTTTCTGATTGATTATATTTCTACATTATTAAAAAATCTGGTGTGGTACATTCACACAACTTTCCTTGCTCATTGAACTGTAAGCCTCATTCTTAGACGAGAATAATTTAGGGGATTAACATAATGACGATTGGCGGCAAAATATTTGCAACTACGATCAGACTACTTTATATGTGTATAAAGAGTATACTACTTATATGTGTACCTATATTACTTATACTACGTGTATGTGTGTACTAAATGTGTATACTACATATACTACTTTATATGTGTTTTCAGAGTACCTACTTTTTCTTTTGTGTAAATTGTGAAATTCGATGATTTTTTTCAAAAGTCGTCAAAACAACTGTTCTACAGATGAAATATCTCGACTATGACTGTGTTCTTTTTATAAACTGCTCTACCTACCTACCTCATGCACGAGAAGGAGGTTACAAAGTCCATTTCTCAAGGATGGGGTGGATCCCCCATTAGTTTCCCAGGAAAAAGACTCATGCCAGTTGATAGAGCTGATAAATAACTAGGTATACAGGGTATGAATTTGAAAAAAAATCGGTCAAGTAATTTTTGAGAAAATCGTGAAAAACATGGTTTTTTGTAATTATCTGCCATTTTTCTCAAGAATATTATGGAGCTCAGCTCCATAATATTCTTGATAACAGCTGTTTTGATGACTTTTAAAAAAATCATCGAATTTCACAATTTACACAAAGGAAAAAGTACTCTGAAAACAATTATATAATTATACACATATACAGAAGTCTGATCGTAGTTTCAAATAATTATGTTGCCGCCAATCGTCATTATGTTATTCCCCTAAATTATTCTTGTTTAAGAACGGGGCTAACAGTTCAATGAGCAAGGAAAGTTGTGTGAGTGTACCACACCAGATTTTTTCGTGGAGCTATGTGACGCTGGTAGTCTCTCATATTGTGCCGTTCTTACACTCTCACCCGGCAAAAATAGTAATACTAGTAGTTCTGTGAATAGTAGACCTCACGCAGTTTTCTCATCCACAAGTATCTGTTGTCACTTGTTCACCGGCTCCTCCAGACATGTGTGTGATGCATGCAATAAATAATCCACTTGTCAGCTGATTGATTATGAATAATTCTATAGTCTGATTAATCCTATCTTCGAGTAGATGATATATATAGTGATATCGTAGTATGGAGGAGATTACTTTTCCTTTTATATTATCCTCAAAATGAAAAATTTCAAAAAGTCTTGTCAAAAAAAATTTCAAAAAAATACGAATTAAAACATAGACAGTAGTCGACAGTAATCGGCTTGAGCAAACAAGAAATCGGCATGCAATTTGGAACATAATAATGACCTATACCATGGGATAATTATCTTCTAATGCTATCTTTTCTGTATGGTATCACCATTAATGATACAGTAATGACCACACAACTTGTCAAAGTGGTCATATAATTTCCAAAACTTGAAATGAATGTCAAGTGAAATTTATGATGGAAATAAAATTATTTATTTATTAGTATCACCACAAAATGATACTGTATCACCCTGAATGATACAGTATTAACAGAATATGATACAGTATCATCTCAACTTGTACACAACACCATGGAATATTTTCTTAGGGCGGTTGCAGACGAACCACAATCGCATGTGGGATGTGGGAGCTACTATTTTCCTTCTGTGGTACCACAAACGCAGCGCATATGAAATGCATTGGCAGGCATGGCAGTGGCTCTGATACTTCCACATGGCGTTGTGCGCTGTGGTAGCGATTATTTTCCTTGCAATTGTGGTACCACTGGTTTGAGCACCACGCTTCCCCTAGCTTCTGTACTACAATCGCAGTCGCTGTGATAGTGTTCCCTTGAATTTTACCTCAAATTTGTAGGTTATATTAGATAGCTCGGTAGTTAATTGTAATTGGTACTTTAATGTGTACTTCATATTGGGCCCATTCTGGAAAAATGAAAGGTGGTAAATTGTACGATTCACAATTTACCCGGGAAAAAGTTCCGTGTCCCATGGGAACAATTTTGACCAGAAACTAGTTCCAGTAACAAATTCCTGCCCCACAGTCGAAACCTGGTAAATTGTGACAATTAACATTTGAAGAGCTCTCATTGGTCGATTGAATTGTAGTCTGCTTGCTTCTCTGCGCATGCGCAGGCAAAACAAGCTATCTTCTGCTTTCTCCACATTGAATCATTCTGCAATACCAGCTCAACTATTGTCTATTGAACTATTATGGAAAATCACCTGTCCTGACAACATAATGATAATAACAATAATAATAAAATGTTTCCATTTACAACATAGCCAACCTAGAACTTATAAAGTATTCTTTCATCTGGCACCAGCACCAGCTACTTGATTTGAATTTGTACTATTGCTTTGAATCATAAAATAATTTTAATAATTATTTTGATAATATACTACAGCAGCCTTTGTCAATTTTCGCAGTTACTCTACGACATTCTTTGATGGAAATTAATTTCAAAAGTGCGCGCCAAAAACTTGAACCGAAGATCTAGAGTGGTGTTCCATGGGAAAATGAAAAATATATGAAAAATTAAAAAAAAGCTATTTGAAATAATTTCAAATTGACAATTATTGTCAAACTCCACTTTAATAAACACAAAGTTTGCACGATTTACATGATTTCATGTCCTGTGAACTTTGTGTTTATTAAAGTGGAATTTGACAATAAATTGAAATTATTTCAAATAGTTTTTTCAATTATAGAAAGACTCCACAATATCAATATTGGTTCTACAAATTTTATCATGATGAAGCACTATTATGAAATCACCTCAACATAACCTACAACCTGAACATTACATAAAGGTGCGTACAGATATACGCGCCGCGAACATGAGCAATTCACTTTTAATCACCTGACTATATCTGCATTTTTACAGAAACGGTAAGGTAAAGATATAAAAAGCTTGGCATCAGCTGATTAAAAGTGAATCGCTCATGTTCGCGGCGCGTATATCTGTACGCACCTTAACATTACTGTTGCACTAATGAGCGTTTTCTCGAATGTAGTGTGAAAGTCTCTCTGCGTTAGGGCGTTTAGTCATATTGATCTGTGGTATGACGGTCCCACATCCTACATACGAATGTGGTTCGTCTGCAACCGCCCTTAAGCTATATTTTCTCTAAGGTATCACCACATTTTGGATACAGTATCACCACACATGATACAGTATCATCTAAACTTGATACAAAACACCATGTCGTTTATCTATGCTGGAGCTTACCCCGAGGAAGGGCGGCAACAGATTGCTGAATGTGTGCTCGATGGGATGACAGTAGATGGCGGTAACTGAGATTGGAGCCGTCCACTCGTGGTGCTGCTTGTGAATGTGCTAGGGAGAGGAAAAATAATGTAACCTTGAGCAATTCCTCTCCAAAATTTAGATAAGGTTACACATAATCAGGATACTATCTAATAAGAATATGAATTCTACTATTGGAATATATATTTCTTATGAAAGGACATAATTAGATAAATAAATAATGGTTGATAATATTAACAAATCTCAGACTAATGAATTGAACAAAACTCACTGCAATTATGCATTAGATAGTTAGATAAAATAGGATTTTTCAAATTGAGTCAACTGAATGTAATGTTTCATCATGTAGAAGAGGTAGCTATTCATCTCCTTTGTATGTGAATTTAAAGAAACATCAGAAGCCTTATAATAGCCTGAATATTAGAAGACTGTGTAAAATTCTACTATTATAATCATTAATAACATTTTCATTCATTTCCAATAAACAATACGCACATAAATGCGTTTTACGAAACCTATTATCAAGAATGAAGAAGTATTTAAGAATGGATAGTTTTTCATTCAAGCTTTTATTCTGTGTTGTTTACGATGTGAATATTTATTGCAATAAAACAAGAGCATATCATGTCAATGAACAGTTTAGTAAATATTGTTGAAGTGCAATTTTACTCCCCTCCACATGATGAGTGGTATGATTTTGAAATTTAAAAGGGAAATTAGAATGATAATTATAATATTTTAGCTATAAATTTACATCTTTTCATGGTTTTTGACGAAATAAATTTGTGAGGGAAGATTTGGATTGGAATACTTATGGAGGTGTGATGTAGCCCGTTTATCTGCTGTAGATAGTTCCAGGTCCCATCCTTGTAAGCGACTGCCTAGAGGCATCTTTTTCCAGGCCAATTTTACTTGTCATGAATTTTTACCGTTGTCGACACTTTTGAATTTTCAAACAATGGGGTATCTTGGATTGTGAAAAGTCATGGCAAATGATCGGCTACATTACAGCTTCTATGAGTTTATCAAACCAAATCTTTCCTCACAAATCTATTTTTTGTCATACTTACTCAATTGCAGCTGTTTTCCATGCATCAAATCAAGCCGGTAAACAGCTGTTTGCAGAACAAGAAAACATGTGATTTTCATTACAGCATACTATACTGTAAAGAGATCATATGGTTTTCTTTACAGTCGAGTATGTTTCCCAGTTCCGAAATAGGAACATTCAAATTGATTCAAATAGCTATATAGTCTTAGCGTTATAGTCTTTAGTTGTTATATTGGTAACAATAATTTAAACTTCTTATTGTTGAGAACTTCAGTAAGAAGAAGAGAGTGAGTTAATAATATCTAAGTAACTAATAGAATAACTCAAATATTATTAGA
>NW_024091995.1:0-21654 GCF_014356525.2 Nilaparvata lugens | reverse complement strand
TTTATTGATGCAATATTAACAGTTCATTCTCGTTTAAAATAATCAATTATATTTTTAAACTATAAATTTTTTCTTCATAATTTCATAAAGAATTTACATAATTAATGTGAAATATTTTGTCAATTAATTATTAGTTCTACATTGTTAAAAGACGTTCTGGCAACAGAGCAAAGCGAGAAAGAGATAGCTCTATCCGCTTTGTTGAATGATAGACAAGGATAGCAATATCATTGCTAATCAAACACTGCCATTATAACGTGGACTCCACTATAATGAACTCTGTCACTTTCCTTTAGTGAGGTCCACGTTATAATGGCAGTGTTTGATTAACATTGGAGTTGCTATCCTCGTCTCTCATACGACCCAGCAGATAGCGTTATCCTTCTCCACCTCAGCAATGGTTGCCAGATAGTTCTTCAACCATGTAGAAATATAATTAATTAACAAGATATTTTATTCCAATAATAATAATATTCGTATGGCTTCCATTTGTGGAGAGATCCTGAAGGAAGTTCCACCTTTCCTGAATATATCAAATAAGCTGTCAATGGGCCTTGTGACAGTCATACTTTAGCCGGGACCGATAATTAACGTGCCCATTCGAAAACACGGGAGTGACCTGTTCAAAAAAATTTATTTAAATTTGATATTTAACGATTTTAGCGGGGTTCTAACCTGGGATCTCTATGCTGCTACGCAAGCACTCTATCCGCTAGACCACGGATCACTCCATACCAATAATGAAAATGCATTATTGAATTATTTTCTACAAGTATCTTCTGCATGGCGGAGGTTGGCTATGATGATGACGATTATCATTCTATTACAAGCTGAATCATCAAAAATATTTTTCTTACAGTTACCTTGAAAAGTGACCATTCCTGCACTGATTACAGAACGCAAAGAATCACTTTTCCGCTCTAGTGCGCAAAGTATTACTTTGCGTACTCTTAATACTTTGCGTATTATCTTGCAGCCATCCCAATCAGTTGTTGACATTGTTGGCGTGTATTTTGAATGCGAATTTGTTCTATCTATATTTTTCTGATTTTGAAATAAATAAAAATGAGAATTCATTAAATTATACATTTTGAATATTATTAATAATTATTCATTATTTCAAATAATATTCTTTTCATTCTTAAATTGATTGGTTGAAAAATTATTTAGAACTTAAGATTACTCGAAATTATTTAAATTTTCAAATTAATTGGATTAATTCAATTTTTAATTTGAATAAATTATCGATTATTGATTTTCAAATTTGATTAAAAGTTTAAAATCAATTAAAATTGTTATTAATAACAAAATTATACAGACAAACATTTGATGGAATTCAGCCATCATTCTACCCATTATAATCAATCACTTCTCATATCCAATGGTTATTGTAGAAAAAATTTTATGAGAAATACGTGAGCAAAGTTCCTCTGCTGCACTCAAGAAACCATTCCGCCCTACGGCTCGTGCGTAAACGTTTCTTTCGGTGCAGCAAACTGTCACTTGGCGCACTAGTTGCACAAAACATTTCTATACAAATTGAAGTTGATGGGATTCGTTGGAAGCATGAATATTACGAAATTCTGTTGGGGGTAACTTCCATTTCCTTTCAAATCTGTTTTATTATATCAAAAAAATAAAATACGAGGAGACGTTGTCCTAATAATACAAACTTCTCCGTTCTAAATTTGTTGGGAGTATGAATATTGCGAAATTTAGTTGGGAATAACTTCTCAGATAAGACACGAAACTCCAACTGTTAACTTATAGCCACAATAGAAAACTATTAGCACAAGAGTTGCTAACTGGCTAAGTGTATGTGTACAGCGCTGTTAGGGATGAACACACATGATTTGTGGCTGTTTGCTAACAAAACACGAAGAGATGAGGTCCAACAAAGTCAGTGGCTTGTGCTCGCTCTCTCACCGCACACTGATCACCGCAGAAAGGGGGGTTTCATGAGTCGGGGTGAGAGAGAAAAAGGGAATGTAAGAGAAAGAGGAAGAGGAAGATAGAGAGGAAGAGAAGAAGTGTGAGGAAGAGGAATATGGAGAGGAAGAGAAACAGAGAGTGAGAGTGATATAGAGAAAGAGAGAGAGTGAGGGAGTGATAGAGAAAGAGATAGTGTGGGAGGGATAGAGAAAGAGCGAGTGAAGATCTGTCTGAGTGAGAGTGTGAGAGAGAGAAAAAGTGGGGGGTGTCACACTACTCTCACCTTCATCCGTGGTCCAAATTTGTTCCCGGGACAATAAACACCCCTTACCCGTCCCACCATGCGGACGTCCCTCTTGTATACAAACAATTTTCACTGACCTAGACCTCCCTGTTTATCCCAGCTGAAATACGATGCCGTCTGGTTTACCTGCAATCATGGAGACCTGTTAGTAATTTAAAACTCTTAGATTTCATCCAGATTCTTTGGAACAAGGTTAAAGTTTTTCCTTCGTGTGGCGTTTACATTTGTTGGGAAGTTTACAACCATCGAACCACAGTCGCTCCGCCCACGCACCCATCATGAACGTTACGGAAGATGTTAGATCTTCTCGCGTTCCCCGGTCGAACCACTGTTGCTCGCCGGTCGATCATCAATCGCTCTGCTGGAGTGACGTTCGGTTGCGGAGCAGAGCGAAAGTCTGTACGAACCTTAAGATTCAAGTCGACGGATTTGCATTTCTCTCAATGTTTAAATGTCTGAATGTATAAATGTTTGAATGTTTAAATGTTTATATGTTGCGCATTTACGGCGAAACGCGGTAATAGATTTTCATGAAATTTGACAGGTATGTTCCTTTTTTAATTGCACGTCGACGTATATACAAGGTTTTGGAAATTTGGCATTTCAAGGATAATAATATAAAAGGAAAAAGGAGCCTCCTTCATACGCCAATATAAAAGTAAAACTCAGACTATAGAATTATTCATCATAAATCAGCTGACAAGTGATTACACAGATGTGTGGAGAAGCCAGTCTATTGCTGTATTTCCATAAGGTCTATAGTTTTAATCAGGTACTTGTGAATGAGAATATTGCGTGAGGTCTACTGTTCACAGAGCTACTAGTAGGATTTTGAGAACATTGGGCTTATATCCATTAACAATTTCAACATCATTTGACTTATATAATAGGCTCAACTCAAACTTACGCGACTCAGGACGAGAAGAGACTTGACTCTGGTCGAGAGCATGACTGTGTTTTCAAATGGTGGCACTCAGACCAGTCGATTCTAGTCTCCGCGACGTCACCATTTGAAAAAACATGCTCTCGACTAGAGTCGAATCAGCTGATTATATATGTTTTTTACAGAAACGGTAAGATACAGTTATAAAAAGCTTGGCATCAGCTGATTGAAAGTGAATTGCTCATGATCGCGGAGCGTAAATCTGTACGCACCTTCAGGCCCCCCATCCACTTACAGTTCTAACTGCAGTGCCTTTTCATATAAGTGTGATAATTGTACATGACGGAATACATAAATATGCTCAACTTCATAATACTTAGAGAACTGTTGGATGGAATATGAAAGCAGTCAATCAGTTACTTTCATCAATATACTCAACTCCACTCTCGGGGAGAACTATAAACCGGAGAGCTGACTTCATTGTTGCCGCTTCGCATTGGCACAGTTAGTGTGGGTGGGTGTGGCAGCGAGCCGAGCGAATCGCATCGCAGTTACAGAACCAGTCTCAGCTGCTCGGAGCAACTTAACTTTGTGTTCGAGTCGGTAACCACCTAAAGAATAACTTTGATAATAAAGTGGATTTATGGCTGCTTACTTATCCGGCGATTGCTTCACTGCATCCACGCGCTCTCCACTCCTCCACTCAAGCCCTTTCCAAAAGCATTTTCCCAATTTCATCTGTGCTTAGCATCAAATTTCTCTCGTATAGTGAGGTCCACGTTATAACCAAAGACCTTTAAGATGCATAGACTCACATACAGCGCTAGTGTCGTACTTGGAATTGTTGCCCATTGAGGGGGCAACCCATAAGATTATTACATACCAATGCCACCAATGCCTTTGTGATCTATTGTATTACAAATATATATAAGATATAATATCTCGTGCTAAAATACCACAATGGCGGCCTTCAATTTCAAGTAAGAGCTATCATTGGGAAGGCATAGGCATTGTGGGTCTATATCTCTTTAAGGTCTTTGGTTATAACCTTAGACCAGTTATAGAATAGACACGCCCCATTGTATATTCAAAATGAAAGTCGATGAAGCCAACATTTACTGCCATATCGCCATATCGTGACGTCAACATCGGATAGAAAACTTTTCTGTAGAGTTTGTTACATTGTTTTCCATAGCAGATTATGTCCATTTCCATGGATAATAATCTACATTCATCTGAAATAGACACAATCTGCAATGAAAAACATTGTAAACAAACTACAGAAAAAGTTTTCTATCCGATGATGACGTCACGATTTGGCGATATGGCAGTAGATGTTGGCTTCAGAGGCTAGACTTCCCAGCGTATCTATTCTATAACTGGTCTAAGGTTATAACGGATTCATTTGATTATTAGTAGACATAATCTACTTTCATCTGAAATAGACACAATCTGATATGATAAACATTGTAAACAAACTGCAGGAAAGTTTTCTATCCGATGATGACGTCACGATGGGGCGATATGGCAGTAGATGTTGGCTTCAGAGGCTAGACTTCCCAGCGTGTCTATTCTATAACTGGTCTAAGGTTATAACGGATTCATTTGATTATTATAGTGTTACTATTGCAACTTGGGTTGGACCGTTTAGACAGTTCCAAAACAGCTGATTTCCTGAAGAACAACATCAAGCATCCACCCAATTGAAAACTGGATATTAAGTAATGATTGGAACTGTCCTAAAGCTGCGTTTACACTATGTAGCTCTGTAACTACATATAGCTTTGTCAGCTACATATATAGCTCTGCTAGATGTAGCTCTGCTATAAGTAGATTTAACCATAGATCTGCTAGATCTAATTCTCCACATATTTAGCTCTGCTGGATGTAGCTCTGCTATAAGTAAATCTAGAGCCACGTTTGCACTATGTAGATGGAGAGCTATATAAAATTTGAGCTACATATAGCTCTGCCAGTTCTGCTATAAGTAGATTTAATGATAATTTTATGTAGCAGAGCTATATGTAGCTCTGCTAGATGTAGCTCTGCTATAATCAACTTTGATTTTATTACTTGTAGCAGAGCTACATTGGAATAAACCAGTATCATAGGGAAAAGATAGCATAAGTGGATATCCCATGGTATATGGCGTTTATGTCGCAACTTTCACTGTTATCCCAAGCCGATAGTTCACTTAGTTCTTTCCTATGCAGCTGTGTGACGCTGATAGTCTCTCAAATTGTGCCGTTCATACACTATCACCCCAACAAAACAGTAAAAATTGACAATAATCGACAGTAATCAACTTGAGATAACAGTGAAAGTTGCGACATAAATTCCCTATACCATGGGATACCTACTTACGCTATTGTTTCTCTATGCCAGTATTCACTGCTTAGTTCCCAGCCAGATGCCGAAGAAGAAGCTAGTTGTAGCCAAGGATGGTTTATAGCTATTGGATATTGATATATAGGTATATTACTAAGGATGGTATCTATACACTATTCTTGAGTTCTAGCAGCAATTACTGTGATATTTCTAGCACAGAGAAGAGAAAGAAGATATTGGATAATTTTGTCTCTATTCCAATCATTGCACAATAATATATAAATCAAAAAGAAATGCTCGCAATACGCAGTAACCTACTGTCCAGTCACTATATACATTGGTGTATGCTATTTATATTGTAGTTCTGATTCTTCAATATATTATTTTGATACATAAGTTGAATCCAGAACCAATTTCTTCAAGCAAATTTTGTTCTGCTAGATACAGAGTGGCCCAAAAACCTCGTATTTTCGGCTCTTTTTCCAGTTTTCAGCTATTTCTGACAAATCTCGTAATCAAACAGAAAAATTTGCTGTGGCCTTTTTTTAGATTATAAAATTCTGAATAAAATGGGATCATTCGCAACTCTCTATCTCTGATGAGTACTGAGTTATGATTTTTCAAAAATAAGTGAACTCTGAAGAAAAAATCAATTTTGATTAATTTTAGTCTTTGATCAACAATATCTTCCAATTATTACCATTTATATGTATAATTCGAAATCCCCCTGGGCGTATTTTTGTGCTCTGCAATCTGAGATCAGGTGGAGCGCTCTATCAGATATAGATTTCCAGGTACACCTGATAACAATGCTCCTTGTATTGTGAAAAACACTTTATTTTCAGCATCAACCATCATCACCAACTACATTGCCTTCACATTGATATTTCGCACAATGACATAAGTTCATAAGATCATGTTCTATAAGAATCACCCGTTAGATGCACTTCATTCCAGTATTTCCTATTAGAGAGGCGCGCTTAAGGACACTTCAAGGATCAAAATTTCACAATTATAACTTTTGACACAATGCTCATATTTCATCGTACTACACTTCATTCTTCTCGGCTCGTCAAGGCGGTCCAAAATCATGCAACATACGTCAAATTCGGTCGAAAAATGGAAAATATATATGGAAGTATTTATAAAGTAATATTATCGAGAGATGATAAACATTTGGGGCCGGTTTCCGAGCTCGAGATTTACTAAGTTCTAGACTTTGGACAGAAGATTGGCTTTCCAAACCGGGCCGTTCTCACAGTCCACGTTCGAATTAAATTACGAAAAAGTAGAAAACAGAATGAAGAGAAATGAGTGTGAAGTTTCATCTATTTTGAATTATTTAGAAATGTTTCATTTGGTCAAGGAAAAACGATTGGAAAAAAATTGGAAATTTTATTTATTCATTTACAATGCAAATGACACTAATGCAATAACATCATAGAAGATAAAATAATAAGGTAGTCCTTGTGCTATTTTTCTTCCAAATTTAAAGGTGACAAAGTCCAAGATAAGGTTAGAATTTCACTTGTACAATTTTTATGAAATTTTATTCCTAAATCAACATGAAAACTATAAATTTTAAATCTAGATGACTTGAATTAATGAATTGATAAGTAATATTCTACTCGAATACCACTCTAAACTTATTCTTTCAAGTTATTTTAAAAAATTTGGAGCCATTGAAGAAACACAAACTTGTAAACACTAATATTGACCGAGCGAAGTGAGGTCTAAGATTCAAGTCGACGGTTTGGCATTTCTCTTAATGTTTAAATGTTTAAATGTTTTCATGTTGCGCATTTACGGCGAAACGCGGTAATAGAATTTCATGAAACTTGACAGGTATGTTCCTTTTTAAATTGCGCGTCGACTTATATACAAGGTTTTTGGAAATTTTGCATTTCAAGGATATAAAAGGAGAAAGGAGCCTCCTTCATACGCCAATATTAGAGTAAAAATCAGACTATAGAATTATTCATCATAAATCAGCTGACAAGTGATTACACAGATGTGTGGAGAAGCCAGTCTATTGCTGTATTTCCATAAGGTCTATAGTTTCAATCAGGCAACATTAGTAGACAGAAAGTTGATCACTCACAGGTGTAAGATTCGAAGTGGTGGGGGGAATGCCAGCGTGACGTCACGTGTAGTAAAAAAGTGATAGAGTAACCACACTGAGCATACAGTTTATTCACTGTATCTTCAAATACATCGTAGTGTAATCCCCTCAAGATTGACCTAGAACTTAAAAATTCTCCATACTTATAGCAAATCAATCACCGATTCTGATGATTTTGTTTAATATTTCAAGTTCATTAAACTTGTATGAATAAAATGAAGTTGAAAGTTTTTCAAGAATCTAAACATGTGACACGAAAAAGTTAATAAGCTAAAAAAGCTTTAGTAGACAACGTTATACTATTATAATTTCAGATTAACCCATAACAATTCTTGATAAACCAATGCATTGCAATAAAACAATAAACCGATCCCGATAAATCCAATGAATTTCATTCATATAAATGCACTGAACACATGCTGGTATCGAGCACATCTTCTACGAGAATCAAAATATCTCATCCCCGAAATTCACAAGCTGATGTATAGCCAAACTAAAAAATTTAAACACGACCAAGAAGATAAAGAAACCTTAAGGGTTTGAAAGGGAAGGTTAGGAGGTGGGTTTTTGCTTTTTTATTGCAAAATGCTTGTATTATTCAAATGTTTTGATAATTATTGTAAAGCAGAAACAGAAAGCTTGCATGTCAGAAAAATAATGTTTGTGTTATATAATTTGACTATAGGTCACCGTATGATTTTCAAGAATGCGATATTCTGCCTACTCTGTACTACAGCCTACGTCACGGCTGCAGTTCCCCCACTCCAATCGCATTTCAACTAAAATACTAGGCCTATAGATGAGTGACCAACCTTCTGTCTACTAACTTTGTCAATCAGGTACTTGTGGATGAGAATACTGCGTGAGGTCTACTGTTCACAGAACTACTAGTATTATAGAAGTGAGAAAATGAAGATTATTTTGCTGCGACTATTTACTGCGACTACGCCCCGTTTTGGAATGCCAATTCTCTGACTCCAGCTGTTCGCTGGTCGCTGGTTCGCAGTCTAGAGCTGAGCTGAATCCCGAGCTCGGAACCCGGCCCTTGCCGTGGCCGTTTAATGAAGTGGCCACGTGCCCTACCTCCACTGTTCTATCAAACTATTCAACACAAGTCAGACGAAACATCAATATGTTTCATAATAATCTCTCTGATCGTTTCAGAGTTTCAAGATCAAGAGAATTATCTCCATCTGGACTCACTCATTCAATGGCCGCTGCTTCCAAAAAAGCGGGCGGCGATACTCCCCAGTTATGACGTAATAAAAACATTTCCACTATCCACCCTCACAAATTTGATAAAAGTGTCTATGATGAGGTCCACGTTATAATGGCAGTGTTTGCTTACCAATGGTATTGCTATCCTTGTCTATCATTCAACAAAACAGATAGCCCTACCTCTCACTCGCCTTGCTCTGTTGCCAGATCGTCCTTTAGAAATGTAGAATTAATAGAGATATTAATTAATTAATAGAATTAATTAACACCTGAGAGTTACATCTCATAACATTTATAATATTAACTATTCAGATTTGACAATAGTGCGAAGACAATTGGGGTATCTTAGCTCAAAAATAATAAATATCATGCCAAATGCATTGTCAGAATATCTTTCTAATAGGGGTAGACAGAGGATGGAACAGATAAATGAGTTTGTGATACAAACATTTTTCTTCGACATCAGTCAAATATTATAATTACTAGTGATTTATTGTTGACTTCGATTTTTTGTAGCTTTGATTATTAGTAAATAAATTTTTATATTTTCTAAACAGCTGATACTCTCACTCAGCGGTCAGGGTTTTGCCCTTGCTGGGTGGTGCCATGTAATTTTAATTTATTTGTAAAATAGCATAATATTATAATCTAGAATATTTCTTTTGTAAGTTTTTTATTTTGTATTTTGTTTTTATGGGCAATAAAGATGTTTAGAGAAAATAATAATAATTAATTAACGGAATCGAAATTTGTAGAGCATTTGATAACAAATAATCACAAGTTCACAGTAGGAGAATGTTGAGTTTCTGCATGTTAATAACAAAGGCATATCTTTGAATATTCTAGAGGCTTTAGAAATAACAAGAGAAATTAAGTTAAATTCCCAGTATAGTTTAAATGACCAGATTCATTTCAACCAATACAACACTACGAATCTAGTTTTATCATAACATTGTAAGCATAGTTAATGGTTTTTCCATTCACATATTTGTTTTATTATCTTTCACTTGTTTTCTTGATTCTTATTTTGTACTGAAAGTAAATTCTGTTATCATGGCGAGTGTGTAGCTTAAGCCGCCATTTTGTGACACCGTTGAGTGGGAGGAGACTCTCTAGCTGGGCCAATGGCAGGCGTTCATGCCCTTGACCAATAGCAGTACTCGCCTACTAGTATAAATTCTGCTGCTCTTGTATCTTGTTTTAGTTTATCAGAGATTGACAAAGGTGAAATAACCGAAACCGGTCTTTTTAAGTATCAATGAATCTGTGGTTTTTTGACAATTTCTTAATCTTTTTCTTTCAAAATAACGAAATATTTCATCTCTATTATGAAATTATCGAAAAATATTATTTTTTGCTCAATAAAATATAGTTGAACATTTTAAACGAGAATGAACAGTTTATATTACATCAATAAACCTGTATCAACTACCGTCTATAGAAGGCATTGATGATTAGCGATGGTATTGCTCTCCTTGTCTATCATTCAACGAAACAGATAGCCCCACCTTTCTCTCGTCTTGCTCTATTGCCAGATTGTCCTTTAACAATGTAGAATTAATAACGAAATATTCCATCTCAATTATGAAGTTATTGAGAAAATAATAATTTCTTGCATAATAGAATATAATATTGATTATTTTAAACGAGAATGAACAGTTGATATTACATCAATAAACCTGTATCAGCTACCGTCTATGGAAGGCATTGATGAATGGCAATGGTATTGCTATCCTTGTCTAGTATTCAACAAAACAGATAGCCCTACCTCTCTCTCGTCTTGCTCTGTTTCCAGGTACGTCATTTAACATTGTAGAATTGATAATTAATTAACGAGATATTCCATCTCAATTATGAATTTATTGAAAAAGTAATAATTTCTTGCATAATAGGATATAATATTGATTATTTTAAACGAGAATGAACAGTTAATATTACATCAATAAACCTGTATCAACCACCGTCTATAGAAGGCATTGATGATTAGCAATGGTATTGCTATCCTTGTCCATCATTCAACAAAACAGATAGCCCTACCTCTCTCTCGACTTGCTCTGTTGCCAGATCGTCCTTTAACAACGTAGAATATTGATAATCAATTAACAAAATATTCCATCTTTATTACGGAGTTATTGAAAAAATAATAATTTCTTGTGTAATAGAATATAATATTGATTATTTTAAACGAGAATGAACAGTTAATATTACATCAATAAACCTGTATCAGCCACCATCATTGACAAGACAGAGGATCGGCAACGTTTTTCTCCCATCTTTCTCCACTGCCATTATAACGTGGACCTCACTATATTCGTCGGTCCGCTTCATTGCTTGACTGTTTCCGAATTCTGTTTGTTGCCCGTCGTAAGCTGCTTACATTATATGAGAGAGAGAGAGCTGCTCCAGTCGCGTCAGTTAGAGTCGTAGTCGGCTACGTTAGCCTTCTTCCAGTCAGCTTATTGCCGCGCCATAACGTTTACATGTGATCGCACTCTGCTAGGGGTTTCTATTATAACTAAAAAACACTTTTCATGTCCGAGTGAGGTGTGATGACTTACCCCTTCCCTGACTTTCAACCCCCACTCCTTACCCACAATTTCGTTCCACCATTTTGAACCCAATGATCATTGTGATCATTTTGAACGGGTGTCAAATGGCTCAACATTACTTCAGAAAAGTCAGACATGATTCTTGACCCGTTTCATGGAGGAAAAGTTGAATTCTCCTTCAGAAAGTGTCATTCATCCGTTCTAAACTCAAAATCTTTACTATGTTGAGGTCTAATTTCGTTCCAACATTTTGAACCCAATGATCATTGTGACCGGGTGTCAAATGGCTCAACATTACTTCAGAAAAGTCAGACATGATTCTTGACTCGATTCATCGAGGAAATGTTGAATTCTCCTTCAGAAAGTGTCGTTCGTCCGTTTTGAACTCAAAAATATTTACTATGTTGAGGTCCAATTTCGTTCCATCATTTCGAACTAAATGATCATTGTCATTGTGATTGAGACATTTCAATCATTGAGCACCAAAATTATATAATCTACTTCCTGCAAACTCTAAACAGATTAATCATCCTAGAAAGTTAAAAACAATAGTACACAATTGGTTGATGAGCGAAGGAAGACAGAACATAGAAAACATTATTCCAAACAACTAACCACCTAATGACTTACTAAACACTGCTATTATCATGTGAACATCACTCAATGATCATTGTGAACTGGCAATCTGACCGGTTGTCAAATAGTTCAACATTACTTACTTCAGAAAAGTCAGACATTATTCTTGACTCACTTCATCCAGAAAATTTTGAATTCTCCTTCAGAAAGTGTTTTGAATTATTTAGGAATGTTACATTTCGTCAAGTAAAAAAGTTTCTAATTATAGAAATGAGAAAATGAAGATTTATTCTCCTGCAACTATTCACTGCGACTATGCCCCGTTTTGGAAAGCCAATTTTCTGACTCCAGCTGTTTAAGGCTAAAAATAAACTTTCTACTTGTGATATTTTTCAAAGTTTTTCGATTTGTATATCATCAAGCTATCAAAATGAAAAATTTTTTCGGGAAAACATTTTTTTCTGATCATTACTTTTCGAGATATGAGCGCCTAAAGTTTAAATTTTTGGGACAGAACATTTCAAATTCCGTAAGAGATAAATCCATGAGATTTGGAGGATAAGTTCTTCATGGTATTGATGATCTGATAAAACATACATTTTCTGAAAATATTGATTTTCAAGATAGCTATTCAATTTACTAAAAATAACTTTTAGTTGAGCTATTCTTGGTAAATTGAATAACTTTTTCAAAAAATAATATTTTCAGAAAATTTTTGTTTTACTAAATCAACAATACCATGAATCTCATGAATTTATATCTTACCGAATTGGAAATGTTCTGTCCAAAAAATTCAAACTTCAGGCACTCATATCTTAAAAAGTAGGCTAATAATCGAAGAAAAATGTTTTCATGAAAAAACTTTCTCAATCTGTTAGCTCAATGATATACGAATCGAAAAACTTTGAAAAATATCATGAGTAGCAACTTTATTTTCAGCCTTTGCACACCCTTAAAGTCTAGAACTAACCTGAATCCCGAGCTCGGTAGCCGGCCCTAAATGTTTATTCTTGTTGAAAATAATTAATTCTACTATTTTCATTTGTCAAGATAATATATATTTTCAAATTATAATAATAGATTCTTTTACTGCTTGAGATTGTAAATTTCTGTATTTAATTATATTTCTACATCGTCGAAACACGAGATGGCAATGTTAGCGGAGCTACAAAAGGATAGAGCTATCAGCTTTTTCGAATGATAAACAAGATTAGCAACACCAATATTGATCAAATATTGCGATAATAACGTGGACCTCATTATACCTCATCATACCTCATATGGACCTCATTATACCTCATTATACCTTATATGGACCCCATTATACCTCATTGTACGTCATATGGACCCCATTATACCTCATTATACCCCATATGGACCTCATTACACCTCATATGGACCTCATAATACCTCGTCATACCTCATATGGACCTCATTATAACTCATTGTACCTCATTATACCTCATATGGACCTCATTATACCTCATATGGACCTCGTTATACCTCATTATACCTCATATGGACCTCGTTATACCTCATTATACCTCATATGGACCTCATGATACCTCATATGGACCTCATTATACCTCATATGGACCTCATTATACCTCATATGGACCTCATTATACCTCATTATACTGTACCCATGACTTGGACCAGTTATAGAATAGACACGCTGGGAAGTCTAGCATCTGAAGCCAACATCTACTGTCATATCACCATATCGTGACGTCAGCATCAGATAGAAAACAATGTAAACAAAATCTGCAGAAAATTTATCTATCCGATGCTGACGTCACGATATGGTGATAAGGCAGTAGATGTTGGCTTCAGAGGCTAGACTTCCCAGCGTGTCTATTCTATAACTGGTCTAAGACCCATGATTAGACTGTTCATCCCAACAATGTCGATCACAAGTCTTCCTGAATTCAATACATGTCTTCGATGAACCTTGCTACAAATTCAACTCAGTAATTGACTGAATTTGAATCCTGATGTCTACAACTCAAGGGAAATGCACTGTCGCAATGGACACTGACTTGCTCGGAAATTATCCTAAACTTTAGGAAGAACAAATCAAGTTTGCTCGACTCGATTTGGACCAAAGTTTGAAGTCTCGTCCATTTCCTGAGAGACTATAGACCTACGATCTTTTGTTTCACAACCAGCCATAAGACGACGGTTGGTATATAGACATGTCTTGAATACAACCTGAGGCTGGACACACACTGATTAGTCAAGACAACACTAGTCACGTTTAGTCACAATACTTCACATTGTTGCTTATGACGCAACTCTGAATAATTGTATAATTGACGTATAGTCATGACCTCAAAATCACTAAAAACCATATCCGTTGGATAGAACCTGGGTTTGCTTAATATAGTTTCAATTATCAGTTTTTGTGCTACAAGTAATTCAGCAATATGACAGTTGAAACAGCCTCCCCAAACAACTATGCCATACTGCAGAATTGACTTGACTAGAGGATGATACATCATTTTCAGATGGTTCTTATTGAGAATTATAATAATAATATCGAGTGACCTGGCTGGCTCAGGTCTGGTGCCAGAGTTTTCAGGTCGCAACTGATCAATTTCAGGGCCTCTGACATGACCTAACGACTGCTTTTTAGGCAGCCGGGACCGACGGCTTAACGTGTTCATCCGAAACACGGGAGTGTCCCGAGATAAATATCTTGCCCGGCCCGGGATTTGAACCCGGGCCTCTGAATCATAAAGCCAGCATCTGATCCACTCGACTACGGCCACTCCTGGCCGTATTGAGAATTCACTCCAGAATTGAGAATTCTGTTAACTTGTTGAAATTTTAAAGTTGCCATACTGCAGAATTGACTTGACTAGAGCATGATAAATCATTTTCAGATGGTTCTTATTAAGAACTAGCCGTCAGGCTCGCTTCGCTCGCCATATCCGTCTAGCCAGGGGGCTCCGCCCCCTGGACCCCCGACTGGATTGTCCAAGAATTAGATCAGCAGGCTCGCTTCGCTCGCCTGCATTTTTCATTTGGGCATTTTTATCATATGTTAGGACAATCCAGTCGGGGGTCCAGACTAAACGGCTGGCTAAACGGATATGGCGAGCGAAGCGAGCCTGACTGCTAGTAATATAATATTCCCAGGATTGAAGTAGCAGTGCCCAATCAATTTTTCCGCGATAAATGCATTTAAATCTTCAACTTGGTGCCAACCTTACAAAGTCAACTCAACTTAATGCCAACCTGACAAAATTATTAATTTAGTTGCCAGTTTACAACAGTTTCGAAGAGGTACTCTATCTAGATTATAGTTCTATAGTAACATATGATATGGAAATTTCAATTATAATTAAGAGATTGGGAGAAGAAGAATATACATGCTAAAAGACGAACCTTATATGGACCCCATTATACCTCATTGTACGTCATATGGACCCCATTATACCTCATTATACCCCATATGGACCTCATTACACCTCATATGGACCTCATAATACCTCGTCATACCTCATATGGACCTCATTATAACTCATTGTACCTCATTATACCTCATATGGACCTCATTATACCTCATATGGACCTCGTTATACCTCATTATACCTCATATGGACCTCGTTATACCTCATTATACCTCATATGGACCTCATGATACCTCATATGGACCTCATTATACCTCATATGGACCTCATTATACCTCATATGGACCTCATTATACCTCATTATACTGTACCCATGACTTAGACCAGTTATAGAATAGACACGCTGTGAAGTCTAGCATCTGAAGCCAAAATCTACTGCCATATCACCATATCGTGACGTCAGCATCAGATAGAAAACAATGTAAACAAAATCTGCAGAAAATTTATCTATCCGATGCTGACGTCACGATATGGTGATAAGGCAGTAGATGTTGGCTTCAGAGGCTAGACTTCCCAGCGTGTCTATTCTATAACTGGTCTAAGACCCATGATTAGACTGTTCATCCCAACAATGTCGATCACAAGTCTTCCTGAATTCAATACATGTCTTCGATGAACCTTGCTACAAATTCAACTCAGTAATTGACTGAATTTGAATCCTGATGTCTACAACTCAAGGGAAATGCACTGTCGCAATGGACACTGACTTGCTCGGAAATTATCCTAAACTTTAGGAAGAACAAATCAAGTTTGCTCGACTCGATTTGGACCAAAGTTTGAAGTCTCGTCCATTTCCTGAGAGACTATAGACCTACGATCTTTTGTTTCACAACCAGCCATAAGACGACGGTTGGTATATAGACATGTCTTGAATACAACCTGAGGCTGGACACACACTGATTAGTCAAGACAACACTAGTCACGTTTAGTCACAATACTTCACATTGTTGCTTATGACGCAACTCTGAATAATTGTATATTGACGTATAGTCATGACCTCAAAATCACTAAAAACCATATCCGTTGGATAGAACCTGGGTTTGCTTAATATAGTTTCAATTATCAGTTTTTGTGCTACAAGTAATTCAGCAATATGACAGTTGAAACAGCCTCCCCAAACAACTATGCCATACTGCAGAATTGACTTGACTAGAGGATGATACATCATTTTCAGATGGTTCTTATTGAGAATTATAATAATAATATCGAGTGACCTGGCTGGCTCAGGTCTGGTGCCAGAGTTTTCAGGTCGCAACTGATCAATTTCAGGGCCTCTGACATGACCTAACGACTGCTTTTTAGGCAGCCGGGACCGACGGCTTAACGTGTTCATCCGAAACACGGGAGTGTCCCGAGATAAATATCTTGCCCGGCCCGGGATTTGAACCCGGGCCTCTGAATCATAAAGCCAGCATCTGATCCACTCGACTACGGCCACTCCTGGCCGTATTGAGAATTCACTCCAGAATTGAGAATTCTGTTAACTTGTTGAAATTTTAAAGTTGCCATACTGCAGAATTGACTGACTAGAGCATGATAAATCATTTCAGATGGTTCTTATTAAGAACTAGCCGTCAGGCTCGCTTCGCTCGCCATATCCGTCTAGCCAGGGGGCTCCGCCCCCTGGACCCCCGACTGGATTGTCCAAGAATTAGATCAGCAGGCTCGCTTCGCTCGCCTGCATTTTTCATTTGGGCATTTTTATCATATGTTAGGACAATCCAGTCGGGGGTCCAGACTAAACGGCTGGCTAAACGGATATGGCGAGCGAAGCGAGCCTGACTGCTAGTAATATAATATTCCCAGGATTGAAGTAGCAGTGCCCAATCAATTTTTCCGCGATAAATGCATTTAAATCTTCAACTTGGTGCCAACCTTACAAAGTCAACTCAACTTAATGCCAACCTGACAAAATTATTAATTTAGTTGCCAGTTTACAACAGTTTCGAAGAGGTACTCTATCTAGATTATAGTTCTATAGTAACATATGATATGGAAATTTCAATTATAATTAAGAGATTGGGAGAAGAAGAATATACATGCTAAAAGACGAACTTTAAACCCTTAAAAACAACCCTTAGAGTTAAAATATTGCCAAAAGATTTCTTAGTGCGCCTCTAAAGGGCCAACTGAACATACCTACCAAATTTGAACGTTTTTGGTCCGGTAGATTTTTAGTTATGCGAGTGAGTGAGTGAGTGAGTGAGTGAGTGAGTCAGTCAGTCAGTCAATCAGTGAGTGAGTGCCATTTCGCTTTTATATATATATAGATTCTGTTAACTTAAAATTTAAAAGATAAATATCTCATTTTTCTACATAAATGTATTTAATATGAACATCCCATTCAAAGTTTTTACTTACCTTGCCCTATTACCATAGGTAAGGAAAGTATTGCTTTCCAAAAAAAATTAAGGTACCCTAATTTCAAGTTTTCTTTACGTTTCAAGGTCCCCTGAGTCCAAAAAAATCATTTTTGGGAATTGGTCTGTGTGTGTGTGTGTGTGGGTGTGTGTGTGTGTGTGTGTGTGTGTGTTGTGTGTGTGTGTGTGTGTGTGGTGTGTGTGTGTGTGTGTGTGTGTGTGGGTGTGTGTGTGGGTGTGTGTGTGTGTGTGTGTGTGTGTGTGTGGTGTTGTGTGTGTGTGGTGTGTTGTGTGTGTGTGTGTGGTGTGTGTGTGTGTGTGTGGTGTGTGTGTGTGTGTGTGTGTGGGTGTGTGGTGTGTGTGTGTGGTGTGTTGTGTGTGTGTGTGTGTGGTGTGTGTGTGTGTGTGGTGTGGTGTGTGTGTGTGTGTGTGGTGTGTGTGTGTGTGTGTGTGTGTGTGTGTGTGTGTGTGTGTGTGGTGTGTGTGTGTGTGTGGTGTGTGTGTGTGTGTGTTGTGTGTGTGTGTGTGTGTGTGTGTGTGTGGGTGTGTGTGTGTGTGTGTGTGTGTGTGTGTGTGTGTGTGTGTTGTGGTGTGTGTGTGTGTGTGTGTGTGTGTGTGTGTGTGTGTGTGTGTGTGGTGTGTTGTGTGTGTGTGTGTGTGTGTGTGTGTGGTGTGTGTGTGTGTGTGTGTGTGTGTGTGTGTGTGTGTGTGGGTGTGTGTGGTGTGTGTGGGTGTGTGTGGTGTGTGTGTGGTGTGTGTGTGTGTGTGTGTGTGTGTATGTCTGTGAACACGATAACTCCATTCCTAATCAACCGATTGACTTGAAATTTCTAACTTAAAGTCCTTATACCATGAGGATCCGACAATAAGAAAATCAATAGAATTCAATTCAAGATGGCGGAATAAATTGCGGATAATCACTAAAAACCATGTTTTTCACGTTTTTCTCAAAAACGGCTCTAACGATTTTCTTCAAATTCATACCATAAATAGCTATTCATAAGCCCTATCTACTGACATTAGTCTCATTTCTGGGAAAATTGCATGAGCTCCGTAATATTCTTGAGAAAAATGGCGGATAATGACTAAAATACCATGTTTTTCACGGTTTTCTCGAAAACGGCTCTAATGATTCTCTTCAAATTCATACCATGGGTAGCTATTTATAAGCCCTATGAGCTGACATGAGTCTCATTCCTGGGAAAATTGCAGGAGCTCCGTAATATTCTTGAGAAAAATGGCGGATAATTACTAAAAAACCATGTTTTTCACGGTTTTCTCGTAAACGGCACTAACGATTTTCTTCAAAATTTACACCATGGATAGCTATTCATGAGCCCTATCAACTGGCATGAGTCTCCTTCCTGGGAAACTAATGGTGGGTCCACCCCATCCTAGAAAAATGGACTTTGTAACCTTCTCGTGCATGAGGTGGGTAGATAGGTAGAGCAGTTTATAAATAGAGTACAGTCGAGATATTTCAGCTGTAGAAGAGCTGTTTTGACGACTTTTAAAAAGAAAATCATCGAATTTCACAATTCACACAAAAGAAAAAGTACTCTTAGAACAATTATATATACACATATACAGTAGTCTGATCGTAGTTTCAAATATGTTGCCGTGCCGCCAATCGTCATTATCTTATTCCCCTAAATTATTCTCGTTTAAGAATGAGGCTTACAGTTCAATGAGCAAGGAAAGTTGTGTGAGTGCGCCACACCAGATTTTTATCAATTATGATTCCCAAGTACTTAGTATTATTGACTTTTTTAATGTTGGGACAATTACAATTATCCAAGTTTCTATTGCACTGAGAATGGAGTCTCAAATCTTGATTCTCGTTAGGCTGCCCTACTCTATTTGAAGAGAAAGTTATCTAATTAGTTTTTTCAATATTTAAACATAAAGTATTCTTATCTAACCACTTCTTAATTAAAAGCATGTATTTTTAGCTATGGTATGAACTTCATTCCATGAATTACCGTGAAAAGTAGCTGCAGTATCATCTGCAAAGGATATCACAGAGTTTAGAAGTCTTAATTGTTTAATATGTACACTTATTGACTGCACTATACAAGCTATAGATTCACTCAATCACTGCTCTGCTCTTTCACTGGACACTACTTGAACAAGCACTACACTAGTTCAAACGGTTTTCTCCTTCAGAGCCCCGCACCAACACTCCTGCTCAATACTCAATGTGTGACAAATTATTGTCATGTCTTTTTCAAACACTGACCAGTATCGATAACTCTGCAGAAGCCTACAACAGATTGTCGGAAGTAATATGTTCACAGAGAAGAAATGAGAATGAGCAGCAACATATGTGTGCGCAGATATAGGAACAAGTTATGTGTGCACAGTTGTAGATACAGATATATGTGATATGTGTGCATAGATATAGATAGGTTTCGAGGACGGACGAGGTCAAAAATGACCAGCTTGCTCATATTGCGGCGCACAACGCTCTGCTGAGTCAAGTGGTGACCATTTCGTGGCTGGGGGAAAGATGTATTTGAGGGGTGAGGGGGTTAAAGGGTGTGAGAATCGTCTAGCTTGACGTCTTCGGCGGGCTGACGCCTTGGTTAGGGGTTGCGACGCGCCAGGTGTTGTCTGACTCACCCTCTGATTTCCCTGCCTTATCTACCCCCTTCCCCATGTTCAACCCCCAACCACTTGGGCCCTAAACAGTTTCCACTTTTCCTTGTAACTGCCTCTCTCAACAGGTACTCATGAATTCGTTATAGACTAGTCTGCACACATGCACACTTACACACTTATACGTGAATTTTCCGTAGACAAGTCTCCACACATTCACATATACGTGAATTCGTTAGAAAGAAGTATGTATACATGCACACGTGTACAGGGGGTTCACGTGTGATACCGTGATGTTTAACAAGCTTGAACTATAGTGAGGTCCATGTTATAATGGCAGTGGAGAAAGATAGGAGAACAACGTTGCCGATCCTCACTGTCTAGTCAATGCCTTCGTGATGTCTTCATGCCTTCTGAACGCAGAAATCTTCACTAGTATCAGGTCGACCTTATAATGGCAGTGGAGAAAGATAGGAGAACAACGTTGCCGATCCTCACTGACTAGTCAATGCCTTCTTGATGTATTCATGCCTTCTAAACTCAAAAATCTTTACTATAATCAGGTCGACGTTATAATGGCAGTGGAGAAAGATAGGGGAACAACGTTGCCGATCCTCACTGTCTAGTCAATGCCTACTTGATGTATTTATGCCTTCTAAACTTAAAAATCTTTACTATAATTAGGTCGACGTTATAATGGCAGTGGAGAAGGATAGGAGAAAAACGTTGCCTTCTACAGACGGTAGCTGATACAGGTTTATTGATGTAATATAAATTGTTCATATTCGTTTAAAATAATCGATTATATTTTATTGAAGAGGAAATTATACTTTCCAACAGATACCTTGAAAAGTGACCATTTCTGCACTGATTGCAGGCCGCAAAGAATCACTTTTCCGCTCTAGTGCGCAAAGTATTACTTTGCGTACTCCAGATTTGCAGCATGACAACGCAAAATAGTTAGTAGGTTATTTGGAGCACCAGTGCAGGAAAATTAAAATTATGTTGGTATAGTGAGGTCCACGTTATAATGGCAGTGGAGAACAGCGGTGCCTATTTATTATGTGCCTTGATTATAGTATTTTCAATGCTTACATAAGATAAACCCCCTTCAAGCAGTCAGATAAATTTTTCAATTGAATTACCAATCATTATAATTCAATTATTATTATTCAATTTTAAATAAGTTAAGGTTTTTATTAATAATAAAATTACACAGAAAAAATTTGATGGATTTCAGGGAATTTTACCCATAATTACTCACTTTTCATATTCAATGGTAACTGTAGGAAAAATTTAATGTGAAATACGTGCGCAAAGTTCGTTTGCTGCACTCAAGAAACCATTATTCCACACTCGCCTACGGCT
>NW_024091994.1:0-18970 GCF_014356525.2 Nilaparvata lugens | reverse complement strand
GATAAACCCCCTTCAAGCAGTCAGATAAATTTTTCAATTGAATTACCAATCATTATAATTCAATTATTATTATTCAATTTTAAATAAGTTAAGGTTTTTATTAATAATAAAATTACACAGAAAAAATTTGATGGATTTCAGGGAATTTTACCCATAATTACTCACTTTATTGTTATTTTCTTCATTTATTCTTTTATCAATCAAGGTATTAAGTATTACTTATTCCTACATACATATTCCTACATACTCATTCTTAAATACATCAGCACATATATTATCTATTTTATAATCAGAATATTAATAATACATCCATAATATAAGTGTATTCTCTATTATTTACTTCTATGGCAGATTAAGCTTATTATGTATAAAGTGGAACTCCCCCCCTACACACAGATGGATAGTCTAGTAGGGGGATTCCAAAATATGTTGTATATTGTATTTCTCATTCGTGTATTATGTTTTTGGAAATAAACTGAATTGAATCGAATTGAATTGAATTGTTTTCAAGCTACCATAAACAATCGTGCAAAATTTCAAGTTTTTAGACTCAGTAGTTTGGGCTGTGGTGTGATTTCAGTCTGTCGGGGCTTAGCCTTATATAAGTATAGAGATAGAGATAAACATATAAACATTGAAACATTTAAATATTAAGAGAAATGCCAAACCGTCGACTTGAATCTTAGACCTCACTTCGGTCCGTCAATTTTTATCCTTGAAATGCAAAATTTCCAAAAACCTTATATATACGTCGACATGCAATCAAAAAAGGAACATACCTGTCAAATTTCATGAAAATCTATTACCGCGTCTTGCCAGATAGATTTTAATTCGGGTTTTTTTAAAAAATGATTTTCATTGAATGACATGATGTTAACTCAACGAGAGCTGAGCACCGACTGACGGTCCGGGCGCTCCAAGCGGCTCATGACAATAAAGACAATGCAAATCTAAAAGTGATTACTAATGACTAATTAACCTATTGATCCACATAACTCGTCCCTCCTAAAATTCAAGTTCGCCCACAAACTTCCAAAAATGACTAAAAGCTATGAATTATTACCAATAATCTCAATTAATTAAGATAGAGCTGGAGGAGCGTATACTACAGTTGAAGGCATATGAATAATCTTTTGATTATCAACATCACTACACAAGCAATTCTCCAATTTGAGATAGAGAACAATACCAATAACAATGATTATCAATAAACCAGAGAAACTGATAACATGTGGGTGGATGACCCAAGGATCATACAAGTCCTCCTCTTCCTGTATCAACATTATTTGATAAATGAATGTTTTCTTTTTTTTCTAAATTTCTCATGTCAAACTTTTGTTTATTAGTAATTTCAGGAATGAATGACAATTTTTGACCAAAAGTAGTGATTGAAGAGACCTTATATCTGTCATCAAGTCATTAAGTTCTAAATTTAACAAAAAAGAGATTGGCGAATTGATTTTGACATTATTGATGTTAATTTGATTCACTCTAAAGCCAATTACACAATTACATCTTTCATATAGTATTTCAAGTATGGTTCAACATTTAATAATTCGATCTTCTTACATTGCTTCAAATGTTCATTATGGAATAATGATAAAATACATTCGTCAGTTACAATTTTAGAATCTTTACAGAATGAATTATTTGAGAAGTCCATATAATTATACAATTTCCAAATTTTGTTATCTTTCGAAACAGATAGAACATCTTCAGTTAATTATGTTCAATATTCACGGCTCTAGTCTCACCTGTAATGTGAACTCTAGCATTAGAACTTTCCTGTGAATGAACTGTCATAAAACTATCATTGTCACTGTCATTATGTATATCTTGTTTTTGATTGCATTCAGGTAGAGGGGCTGTCAAAAAGTCATTCAAACAATTATTGTCACTGTCGTTACGATCGTCTCGTTCTTGATTGCCATTTTGTTGTATGTTTCTGTCAGTTACACAATCAAGTATTCCGTCCAACATTTCTTGGTCAATTACAGGAGCATTTTCGGTATTATTTAGCATGTCGTCTAACAACTGTTGAGCAAGTTGTGAATTTATTTCTGTCTCTTTATTTTGGACTTCAATGGGATTTCTGCTAAGAGCATCGGCAACTATATTCGATTTGCCTTGTAGGTATTCAATGTCAAAGTTGAATTCTTCTTATAACAATTTCCATCGAACTAGCTTAGAGTTAGGCTCTTTTAATGAATGAAGCCACACTAGCGGCTTGTGATCAGTTCTCACGGTAAACTTGTTTCCGTATACAAATAAGGACGATAATGCTTAATAGACCAAACCACAGCGAGCAACTCTTTTTCAATTGTTGACAAGTTGGTTTCCGCTGGGTTCAAAGTTCTTTATGCAAACGAGATCGGATGTCCACCGTCATCAAACTTCTGAGAAAGAACGGAACCAATGGCTTTGTTTGAAGCATCGGTGCAAAGAATGTATGGTCTATTAAAATCAGGTAATCTGAGAACAGGAGCGTTTATGATGTGATCTTTAGGATTATTGAACTCTTCAACAAAGGATTCATCTTCATTATTGAACGTGACATTTTATCTGAGAGAATGAAATAGGGGCTGTGCTATTTTTGCAAATTCTTGATTAACTTCCAGTAATAACCACAAAGTCCTAAAATTTTTTTCACATTTTTCTGATTTTGGAGAATAGGAAAGTTTTTAATTGCTTGCATTGTCAATGGATTTGGTTCTATACCTTCACGAGAAATCACATGACCTAAAAATAATACTTCTCTATGGAAGAATTCTGTTTTTTCAAGTTGAACTTTACAATTAAATTTTTGCAATCTTCCAAAAACAGTTTCCAAGTGTCTCATATGTTCTTTTAGATAGTCGGAAAACACAATTATATCATCAATATAGACTAACACATTTGGTGAATCGGCAAAATAGTATATTTCGCACCTAGAGCAGAAAATGAGATTTTTCCGGTTTCGAAATCGGTTTTCAAGTCCGAGACCGTAGGCCGAGGACTTAAAAAGATTGAGAGCTGAAAAAACATTTTTGCCCGTGGTGCAAACGCTATTTTTCGCCACACACAAAAATAAACAATATACAGCGTAATTCATAATAATTATGATAAAATAATTTGATACGTGATAGTAGAGGTGAAGATAAGAAAAAAAGTTCTCATAAACATATATCCATAAACGCTTCATTAGCGAGCTATACAGGGTGATAGTTTTCGCCCGGAATTCAGTACCTCTGGTGAAATACACCGATGCTGAATTGTTGGGGACTAGTTTTTGAAAAACTTATGCTGAATTCATATGGAAAAATATCTGAAAAATTGAATAGAACTAGTCTGGAAGCTGTAATGTGAGTAGTTTTTGAGAAAAACGTTGAAATATGCAAAAAATCTAGGAAGAAAAACACAGACTTCTACGTTTGATGTCCAATAACTTTCTTGAATGACCAGTAAACAAATATTTTTTCCTACAGTTACGTTGAAAAGTGGGCATTGCTGCACTGATTACAGAACGCAAAGAATCACTTTTCCGCTCTAGTGCGGGAAAAATTTTTCTGCACTCCAGATTTGCAACATGGCAACGCAAAATACTTAGTAGGTTATATGGAGCAACAGTGCAGCAAACTCAAAATGAAGTTGGTAACAGTGACTGGGCTGCTATAGTGAGCAGAGGTGCAACGCGCTAATTATTAGTACCTATATATTATAACCAAGGACAACATTTTTATTCAATTTGACAATAAATTAAGGTTTTTATCAATAATAAAATTACACAGAAAAACATTTGATGCATTTCAGGCAATTTTACCCATAATTACCACTTTTCATATTCAATGGTAACTGTAGGAAAAACTTAATGTGAAATACGTGCGCAAAGTTCCTCTGCTGCACTCAACAAACCATTCCGCCCTCGCCTACGGCTCGGGCGTAAACGTTTCTTTCGGTGCAGCAAGTGGCACTTTGCGCACTAGTTGCACAAATACTATTTCACATTTAAAATTGTAGAGAATTTAATTTTGAAAAGAATTATGTAAGCTGTGTAAACTAAATTTCAATTAAAGTTGAATAGAATGTGTATTCTTATGTAGTAGATTACACCACAAAAATTTGCTGTTTCATGAGGAGAGAACTAATAACTCATAGGTTGTAGCTGATTGCAAATAGAACATGGATTTTAATAACATCTGTTCCAAAACAGCTGATAATTTCTTTCAAATATTTTCTTATTTAAAACAAAATAAATCAGCTGTTTTGGAATATCATTTTTCAGAAATATTTTAGCTCACTGTTTGACGAAACAACAAACTGTAATTAAGGCCTACTGTAACCGTGCTGTGTTTTATATAATATCAATCAATCTATTATTTGGAGGATACTAAAAGAGCAACAATCACATCCATACCACCTTCAGAAAGTTTATACTCTATTCCCACGAGACTGTATTCCCCGTGCTGGTATTTTCCGATGGTTTTTAGTGAAACTTGTTAGCTCAAACTTATAAACAACCGTTTCATTTACCGTCGAGGCACACTTTACAAGAACAGCTATCGTTAATGTCCACAACCAACATATTTGGGCAGATGAGAATCCTCATGCCATCAATCTTAATCATCCACAACATCAGGTTTCAGTAAACATTTGGGCAGGAATCATAGGAGATCATCTACTTCTGTTCGAGCTTCCTCCAAGGCTTAATGGCATAATCTACTTGAACTTTTTGAGAGAGGAGCTATTCAGCTTACTTGAAGATGTACCTCTTCAGTTGCGCCAAAACATTTTGTTTATGCATGATAGAGCTCAAGCACACTTCAGTGTTGCTGTTCGTGAACACCTGAATCAAAGCTTTCCAAATCAATGGATAGGCCGAGGTGGGCCAGTACCATGGCCAGCTAGGTCACCAGACTTAAATCCTTTGGATTCTTATCTTTGGGAACACTTGAAAACCTTAGTACACAATACTCCGATCAGATACCATTGAAGAACTCCGATATAGGATTTTGAATGCAATAGAAAAGATAAAGCAGACTCCTGGAATATTTGAACAGGTCCGACAATCGATGAGAAGACGTATGAACATATGCATTCAAAACAACGGAGGTCACATTGAACATCATCTCTAGTCTTTTGGTATGAGTTTAATGTCATTTAAATATGTTACTTTTCATATAAAAATGAAACTTTTCATAAAAACCGATTATTTTATTTGCAATCAGCTACAACCTATGAGTTATTAGTTCTCTCCCCATAAAACAGCAAATTTTTATGGTTTAATGTACTACATAAGAATACATTTTATTCCACTTTTATTAAAATTAAGTTCACACAGCTTACCTAATTCTTTTCAGAATTAAATTCTCTACAATTCCTATCGTGAAAAATTATTTGTTTACTGGTCATTGAAGAAAGTTATTGGGCATCAAACGTAGAAGTCTGTGTTTTTCTACTTAGGGACTGGAAAACAGCTGCTTTCTGTGCAGTGTGGCAAAAATCCTATTTACAGCAAGTTGAAAACAAGGTGGTCCATTTTTGAGACCAAAAGAGAGTCGCAAAATTCATAATGCCCTGTTTCAGTGGAAAAGGCAGTTTTGGGAATAGATTCCTCTTCTAATTCAATTTGATGGAATCCGGATTTCAGGTCAATAGTTGAGAAATAATTAGCAACTCCTGTTCTACCAAATGAGTCTTCAATATTTGGCAGTGGAAAACGATCGTCTTCAGTTTTCAGATTCAATTTACGATAATTTGAACATTTAACATTCAAACATTTGAACATTTGAACATTTGAACATTTAAACATTTAAACATTAAACATTTAAGCATTCAACGATTTAAACATTTGAACATTTGAACATTCAAACATTCAAACATTTGAACATTTAAACATTCAAACATTTAACATTTAAACATTTGAACATTAAAACATTTAAACATTTGAACATTTAAACATTTAAACATTTAAACATTAAACATTTAAACATTGAACATTTGAACATTTGAACATTTGAACATTTAACATTTAAACATTAAACATTTAAACATTTAACATTTGAACATTTAAACATTTAAACATTAAAACATTCAAACATTTAAACATTAAAACATTCAAACATTTAAACATTTAAACATTTAAACATTGAACATTTGAACATTTAAACATTAAACATTTAAACTTTAAACATTTAAACATTTAAACATTTAAACTTTAAACATTTAAACATTTAAACATTTAAACATTTAAACATTTGAACATTTAAACATTTAAACATTTGAACATTTAAACATTTAAAAATTTAAACATTTAAACATTTAAACATTTAAACATTTAACATTTAAACATTTAAACATTTAAACATTTAACATTTAAACATTTGAACATTTGAACATTTAAACATTGAAACATTTAAACATTTAAACATTTAACATTTAAACATTTAAACATTTAAACATTTAAACATTTAAACATTTAAACATTTAACATTTAAACATTCAAACATTTGAACATTTAAACATTTAAAACATTTAAACAATTAAACATTTAAACATTTAAACATTAAACATTTAAACATTTAAACATTTAAACATTTAAACATTTAAAATTTAAACATTTAAACATTTAAACATTTAAACATTTAAACATTTAACATTTAACATTTAAACATTTAAACATTTAAACATTTAAACATTTAAACATTTAAACATTTAAACATTAAAACATTAAACATTGAAACATTTAAAATTGAACATTTAAACATTTAAACATTTAACATTTAAACATTTGAACATTTAAACATTAAAACATTAAAACATTTAAACATTCAAACATTTAAACATTTAAACATTTAAACATTTAACATTAAAACATTAAACATTCAAACATTTAAACATTTAAACATTTAAAAATTAAACATTTAAACATTTAAACATTTAAACATTTAACATTTAACATTTGAACATTCAAACATTTAAACATTTAAACATTTAAACATTTAAACATTTGAACATTTGAACATTTAAACATTTAACATTTAAACATTTAAACATCTGAACATTTAAACATTTAAACATTTAAACATTTAAACATTCAACATTTGAACATTCAACATTTGAACATTTAAACATTTAAACATTTGAACATCCAAACATTCAAATTTAAAACATCAAACATTCAAACATTTAAACATTTGAACATTCAAACATTTGAACATTTAAACATTTAAACATTTGAACATTTAAACATTTGAACATTTAAACATTTAAACATTTGAACATTGAACATTCAAATTTAAACATTTACACATTTAAACATTTAAACATTTAAACATTCAACATTCAAACATTCAACATTTAAAACATTTAAACATTGAGAGATTTAATTTTGAAAAGAATTATGTAAGCTGTGTAAACTAAATTTCAATTAAAGTTGAATAGAATGTGTCTTATGTAGTAGATTACACCACAAAAATTTGCTGTTTCATGAGGAGAGAACTAATAACTCATAGGTTGTAGCTGATTGCAAATAGAACATGGATTTTAATAACATCTGTTCCAAACAGCTGATAATTTCTTCAAATATTTTCTTATTTAACAAAATAAATCAGCTGTTTTGGATATCATTTTTCAGAAATATTTTAGCTCACTGTTTGACGAAACAACAAACTGTAATTAGGCCTACTGTAACCGTGCTGTGTTTTATATAATATCAATCAATCTATTATTTGGAGGATACTAAAAGAGCAACAATCACTCCATACCACCTTCAGAAAGTTTATACTCTATTCCCACGAGACTGTATTCCCCGTGCTGGTATTTTCCGATGGTTTTTAGTGAAACTTGTAGCTCAACTTATAAACAACCGTTTCATTTACCGTCGGGCACACTTTACAAGAACAGCTATCGTTATGTCCACAACCAACATATTGGGCAGATGAGAATCCTCATGCCATCATCTTAATCATCCACAACATCAGTTTCAGTAAACTTTGGGCAGGAATCATAGGAGATCATCTACTTCTGTTCGAGCTTCCTCCAAGGCTTAATGGCATAATCTACTTGAACTTTTTGAGAGAGGAGCTATTCAGCTTACTTGAAGATGTACCTCTTCAGTTGCGCCAAAACATTTTGTTTATGCATGATAGAGCTCAAGCACACTTCAGTGTTGCTGTTCGTGAACACCTGAATCAAGCTTTCCAAATCATGTAGGCCGAGGTGGGCCAGTACCATGGCCAGCTAGGTCACCAGACTTAAATCCTTTGATTCTTATCTTGGGAACACTTGAAAACCTTAGTAAACAATACTCCGATCAGATACCATTGAAGAACTCCGATATAGGATTTTGAATGCAATAGAAAAAAGATAGCAACTCCTGGAATATTTGAACAGGTCCGACAATCGATGAGAAGACGTATGAACATATGCATTCAAAACAACGGAGGTCACATTGAACATCATCTCTAGTCTTTTGGTATGAGTTTTAATGTCATTTAAATATGTTACTTTTCATATAAAAATGAAACTTTTCATAAAACCGATTATTTTATTTGCAATCAGCTACAACCTATGAGTTTATTTAGTTCTCTCCCCATAAAACAGCAATTTTTATGGTTTAATGTACTACATAAGATACATTTATTCCACTTTTATTAAATTAAGTTCACACAGCTTACCTAATTCTTTTCAGAATTAAATTCTCTACAATTCCTATCGTGAAAAATTATTTGTTTACTGGTCATTGAAGAAGTTATTGGGCATCAAACGTAGAAGTCTGTGTTTTTTCTACTTAGGGACTGAAAACAGCTGCTTTCTGTGCAGTGTGGCAAAAATCCTATTTACAGCAAGTTGAAAACAAGTGGTCCATTTTGAGACCAAAGAGAGTCGCAAATTCATAATGCCCTGTTTCAGTGGAAAGGCAGTTTTTGGGAATAGATTCCTCTTCTAATTCATTTGATGGAATCCGATTTCAGGTCAATAGTTGAGAAATAATTAGCAACTCCTGTTCTACCAAACAAATGAGTCCTTCAATATTTTGCAGTGGAAAACGATCGTCTTCAGTTTTCAGATTCAATTTACGATAATTTGAAACATTAAACATTCAAACATTTGAACATTTGAACATTTGAACATTTAAACATTGAAACATTTAAACATTTGAGCATTCAAGATTAAACATTAAACATTTAAACATTTAAACATTTAAACATTTAAACATTCAAACATTTAAAATTTAAACATTTAAACATTTAAACATTAAAACATTTAAACATTTAACATTTAAACATTTAAACATTTAAACATAAACATTTAAACATTTAAACATTTGAACATTAAACATATAACATTTAAACATTTGAACATTTAAACATTCAAACATTTAAACATTTAACATTAAAACATTTAAACATTTAAACATTTAAACATTTAAACATTTAAACATTTAAACATTTAAACATTCAAACATTTAAACATTTAAACATTTAAACATTTAAACATTTAAACATTCAAACATTTAAATATTTGAACATTTAAACATTTAAACATTTAAACATTCAAACATTCAAACATTCAAACATTCAAACATTTTAACATTTGAACATTCAAACATTTAAACATTTAAACATTTAAACATTTAAACATTTGAACATTTAAACATTCAAACATTCAAACATTTGAACATTTAAACATCTAAACATTTAAACATCAAACATTTTAACATTGAACATTAAACATTTAAACATTTAAACATTTAAACATTTAAATATTTGAACATTTAAACATTTAAACATTTAACATTTAAACATTTAACATTTAAACATTTAAACATTTAACATTTAAACATTTAACATTTAAACATTTGAACATTTGAACATTTAACATTTGAACATTTAAACATTTGATTATTTAAACATCTGAACATTTAAACATTTAAACATTTAAACATTCAAACATTTAAACATTTAAACATTTAAACATTTAAACATTTAAACATTTGAACATTCAAACATTTAAACATTTAAACATCAAACATTCAAACATTTAAACATTTAAACATTTAAACATTTGAACATTTAAACATTTAAACATTTGAACATTCAAACATTCAAACATTCAAACATTTAAACATTTGAACATTCAAACATTTAAACATTTAAACATTTAAACATTTAAACATTTAAACATTTAAACATTTAAACATGTAATCATTTTAACATCTTAACATTTGAACATTTAAACATTTAAACATTGAACATTTAAACATTTAAACATTTAAACATTTAAACATTTAAACATTAACATTTTAACATTTAAACATTTAAGCATTTAAAACATTTAATTATTAAAAATTTAAACATTTAAACATTAAACATTAAACATTCAACATTTAAACATTTAAACATTTGAACATTAAAACATTAGAACATTTAAACATTTAACATTAAACATTTAAACTTTTAAACATTTAAACATTTAAACATTTAAACATTTAAACATTAAACATTTAAACATTTAAACATTCAAACATTCAAACATTTAAACATTTAAACATTTAAACATTGAAACATTTAAACATTAAACATTCAAACATTTTAACATTCATTCATTTAATCATCTAAACATTAAACATTAAACATTTAAAATTTAAACATTTAAACATTCAAACATTTAAACTTTAAACATTTAAACATTTAAACATTTAACATTTAAACATTAAACATTTAAACATTTAACATTAAACATTCAAACATTTAAACATTTAAATATTTGAACATTTAAACATTAAACATTTAAACATTCAACATTTAAACATTTAAAATTTAAACATTAAACATTTAAACATTTAAACATTTAAACATTTAAACATTTAACATTAAACATTTAAACATTCAAACATTTAAAAATTAAACATTTGAACATTTAAACATTTAAACATTTGAACATTAAACATTTAAACATTCAACATTTAAACATTTAAACATTTAACATTTAACATTCAAACATTTAAACATTTGAACATTTGAACATTTAAACATATAACATTTAAACATTTGACATTTGAACATTTAAACATATAACATTTAAACTTTGAATATTAAACATTCATACATTTAAACATTTTAACATTAAAATTAAACATTGAACATTTAAACATTTAAACAAACTTACATTAAAACATTCAAACATTCAAACATTCAACATTCAAACATTTAAACTTTAAAACTTCAAACATTTAAACATTGAACATTTAAACATTAAACATTTAAACATTTAAACATTCAAACATTTAACATACAATCATTCAAACATTTGAACATTAATTAACCTACAAAAAGGGGAAATGTGTGTACACTTTCACTGAACAACCGAGGAGAAATGTGTGTACACTTCCACTGCACAAAGCGGGGAGAAATGGTGTCTACACTTCAAACCCACATTCCGGGGAGAATTGTGTGTTTAGTTTAACTTACAAAGCGGGGACAAAACCGGTTCTTACACAAGTTCTGGCTGCATCACTTATTTCGATATTTACTATTCTATTTGATCATAGAATAATATCGTATGGGTCTTCGAAAGCCAGTTACATGCACGTTGATTTTGTACGATGTTTTTTGCCATCTTTAATGAATTCGAATAATGCAACTTGTCAACATCATCTGTTTGATCTAATAGAATTTTATAAGGACGGTAAAAAATCGATGTGTATGTAACTGGCTTTTACTAAACAGGCTTCACGAATTACAATACGATAATAGGATAGTTGATTGATACAATACATGGTTTTAATTCAGATTCATTCATTGATAGAAATAAAGGAGATTCCAGTGTCGATAGCATCGAAGTCGCCAGGCTGGTCTGGGATCATTTATGAATTTCTCAGTGTGCAGTATCCACTCAGCAGCTCTTATACAACACAAACATTAGTTTCGTTTTACTTGAATAGTAATAAGACATTATTTTCATTATTCCATATATTACAATCAGATCAATCAGATCCAGTTAGCTGTTAGAGGTAATATATGTATTACATTCTATACTCACTGTTCAGATCACACAATGTTTATAGCCTCACTGTATGCAGTGAGTATAGAATGTTACATTCTATACTCACTGACTGCATATTTATACTGTGTAATAGATTTTATTGATTGTTGCAAAGATTTTAAGTCAATGATTCAACAGAAATCCATGGTAATATTACAACGATTCAACCTAATGAATTAGATTGTTGTATGACAAAATTGAAATCCGACAACGTAAATAATTCAGTGAAGTTAACTGTACAAGGTTACTTTTTCTCGTATTTTATTGAGTGATAATGGGAGATGATTTCTGATTCCATATTTGGATTCAACCTTTTGAAGTTTGAAACTTTCAAAGCTGGAATTTTTTTTTAAACTAGAACTTTTAGGGCCGGTTTCCGAGTTCAGGATTTAGCTAAGTCCCCACTCTAAACATCAATAGTCAGAAAATTGGCTTTCCAAAAGGTCAGCTTTTATAATAGAAGTCTCAGTTTTTTTTCTCATTTCTATAATTGGGAACGTTTTTCCTTGACGGAATTAGACATTCCTGAATAATTCAAAATAGCTGAAGCTTTACACTATTTCTCTTTATTTTATTTTGTGTTCAATTCTCTAGTTTTTTCGAGATTTAATTCAAACGTGACTATGACAATGACTGCGACTACGCCCCGTCTTGGAAAACCAATTTCTGACTCCAGCTGTTTAAAGTCTTGGACTCAGCTAAATCCCGAGCTCGGAAACCGGCCCCTAATGTTTTAAAATGTTCATGTTTGAACTTTTCAAGAGTGTTTAAAAGCTTCTAAAAACCTTTACCTGTGAGGCAGAAGTATTATTATCTTAGTAGGTACATTTTTACTAAACATAACTTTATGATAATGTAAAAGCTATATTAAAAACTGCTGTAACTCCCTTGTTTTTGGGTATTTTCGAAATGGGACTTACGCTTAAAAAATTGGGGTCGCTGAATCCAAATCCGAATACTTTGAGAAAGTAATGAGTCATACTCTGAGCAAACGCGTCTGAAATTTGAGATCCCCTTGTGAAGCCTTCGAGCTGCGAATATGAAATGATCTGAAATATGATCTTCAGGAACGGGATTCTGCCGTGTGAAACTAGCCTAAGAAAAACAGGACGGCCTTGTTCACTCCCCCCACCATGACTTCTCAGTAGCTTGACCCTAACATTTACATGATCCTAGAAAGTAGTCTACACCTATGTTCACAGAATAATTCAGAATAATGTATCCTATTTGAAAGAGTGGATGCATGCAAAAAAAAACAACTTTCAAAGATCCATGTTCATCAAGCCTTCTGTTAACTGCAAGAGATATTCTGTATCTTTGTGAGTATCTTTGGGAGGCTCCTTTTCCTTTTATATTATCTTTGAAATGCAACATTTTGAAAAACTTCGTATATATGTCGACGCGCATTTAAAAAGGAACATACCTTTAAATTCATGGAAATATATTGCCGTATATCGCTGTGAATGCGCAACATAAAAACATAAAGAGAAATGCACAGCCGTCGACATGAATCTTAGACCTCACTTCGCTCGGTCAATTATATACAGTGATGTCGGAGTAATGAGGGATTCCTTCTCTTTTCATATTATCTTAAAATGCAAAATTTGAAAAACCTTGTGTATTAATCATCGACGCGCAGTTGAAAAGGAATATTTCTGCCAAATCTCATAGAATTCTATCAACGCTTACATACATACATACAGACAGACAGACAGACAAAAGAATCCGAGTTAAAACATAGACCTCACTACAATAACTAAATTATTATGATGTAAAACTTTTGTGGGCTATTATTAATTATGCTAGGCTATTTTGACTTGAATGCCAAGCTGAAGATTTTATTACTTTAGATTACTCAAACACTCAATGAATTATCGAATGTGCATCCATTCACTAAGAGATTGGAAGTGAGCGAAAAATCTAACAGAATAAAAAATAGCAAAGGATAACATAATATTAAACGAACATGACTAATTACAATAAAATATTGTGATGCGAAACTGTTGTAAATATTATTCACATAAAATTAAAAATAATTTTACCATCTGCGTAGATTCTGTGAAACTGTGACCGCTCTCTTCTCTCTAGCCACTTACTTTTAACTTTAGCTTTTATCTTATCTCTCCATACCCTCCCCAACGTGCTCCCACCCCCTCCTGAAATTTGCTGCTTGCCAGTTGTCCGCTTTATCGGCATTCAATATCAAACTCACTTTATATCCGTCTCCATTCAGAATTCCAACCACACTTTTATCTTAAACAATGCCTTGCGATCAATGTTCGATATCGGTCGCCAGGTATCTCAAAAGAATTCAATACATATTTTATTGAACATTCAAAAACATTTACATTTAAACATTCAAACATTTTAACATTTAAACATTTGAACATTTAAACATTAAACATTTAACTTTTAAACATTTAAACATTTTAACATTCAAACATTCAAACATTTAAACATTCAAACATTTGAACATTTAAACATCTAAACATTTAAACATCAAACATTAACATTTAAACATTTAAACATTTAAACATTTAAACATTTAAACATTTAAACATTTAAACATTTAAACATTCAAACATTCAAACATTCAAACATTCAAACATTTAAACATTAAACATTTAAACATTTGAACATTTAAACATAAAACATTTAAACATTTAAACATTTAAACATTTAAAATTCAAACATTTAAACAGTTAAACATTAAACATTAAACATTCAAACATTTAAACATTTGAACATTTGAACATTTAAACATATAACATTTAAACATTTGAACATTTGAACATTTAAACATATAACATTTAAACATTTGAATATTTAAACATTCATACATTTAAACATTTTACATTAAAACATTAAACATTTGAACATTTAAACATTTAAACATTTAAACATTCAAACATTCAAACATTCAAACATTCAAACATTTAAACATTTAAACATTCAAACATTTAAACATTTAAACATTTGAACATTTAAACATTTAAACATTTAAACATTCAAACATTTAACATACAATCATTCAAACATTTGAACATAATTAAACCTAAAAAAGGGGAGAATGTGTGTACACTTTCACTGAACAAACCGAGGGAAATGTGTGTACACTTCCACTGCACAAAGCGGGGAGAAATGGTGTCTACACTTCAAACCCACATTCCGGGGAGGAATTGTGTGTTTAGTTTAACTTACAAAGCGGGGACAAAACCGGTTCTTAACAAGTTCTGGCTGCATCACTTATTTCGATATTTACTATTCTATTTGATCATAGATACAATATCGTATGGGTCTTCGAAAGCCAGTTACATGCACGTTGATTTTTGTACGATGTTTTTTGCCATTTATGAATTCGAATAAGTGCAACTTGTCAAACATCATCTGTTTGATCTAATAGAATTTTATAAGGACGGTAAAAATCGATGTGTATGTAACTGGCTTTTACTAAACAGGCTTCACGAATTACAATACGATAATAGGATAGTTGATTGATACAATACATGGTTTTAATTCAGATTCATTCATTGATAGAAATAAAAGGAGATTCCAGTGTCGATAGCATCGAAGTCGCCAGGCTGGTCTGGATCATTTATGAATTTCTCAGTGTGCAGTATCCACTCAGCAGCTCTTATACAACACAAACATTAGTTTCGTTTTACTTGAATAGTAATAAGACATTATTTCATTATTCCATATATTACAATCAGATCAATCAGATCCAGTTAGCTGTTAGAGGTAATATATGTATTACATTCTATACTCACTGTTCAGATCACACAATGTTTATAGCCTCACTGTATGCAGTGAGTATAGAATGTTACATTCTATACTCACTGACTGCATATTTATACTGTGTAATAGATTTTATTGATTGTTGCAAAGATTTTAAGTCAATGATTCAACAGAAATCCATGGTAATATTACAACGATTCAACCTAATGAATTAGATTGTTGTATGACAAAATTGAAATCCGACAACGTAAATAATTCAGTGAAGTTAACTGTACAAGGTTACTTTTTCTCGTATTTATTGAGTGATAATGGGAGATGATTTCTGATTCCATATTTGGATTCAACCTTTTGAAGTTTGAAACTTTCAAAGCTGGAATTTTTTTTTAAACTAGAACTTTTAGGGCCGGTTTCCGAGTTCAGGATTTAGCTAAGTCCAGACTCTAAACATCAATAGTCAGAAAATTGGCTTTCCAAAAGGTCAGCTTTTATAATAGAAGTCTCAGTTTTTTATTTTCTCATTTCTATAATTGGGAACGTTTTTCCTTGACGGAATTAGACATTCCTGAATAATTCAAAATAGCTGAAGCTTTACACTATTTCTCTTTATTTTATTTTGTGTTCAATTCTCTAGTTTTTCGAGATTTAATTCAAACGTGACTATGACAATGACTGCGACTACGCCCCGTCTTGGAAAACCAAATTTCTGACTCCAGCTGTTTAAAGTCTTGGACTCAGCTAAATCCCGAGCTCGGAAACCGGCCCCTAATGTTTAAAATGTTCATGTTTGAATTTTCAAGAGTGTTTAAAAGCTTCTAAAAACTTTACCTGTGAGGCAGAAGTATTATTATCTTAGTAGGTACATTTTTACTAAACATAACTTTATGATAATGTAAAAGCTATATTAAAAACTGCTGTAACTCCCTTGTTTTTGGGTATTTTCGAAAATGGGATTACGCTTTAAAAAATTTGGGGTCGCTGAATCCAAATCCGAATACTTTGAGAAAAGTAATGAGTCATACTCTGAGCAACGCGTCTGAAATTTGAGATCCCCTTGTGAAGCCTTCGAGCTGCGAAATATGAAATGATCTGAAATATGATCTTCAGGAGACGGGATTCTGGTGTTGAAACTAGCCTAAGAAAAACAGGACGGCCTTGTTCCCTCCCCCCACCATGACTTCTCAGTAGCTTGACCCTAACATTTACATGATCCTAGAAAGTAGTCTACACCTATGTTCACAGAATAATTCAGAATAATGTATCCTATTTGAAAGAGTGGATGCATGCAAAAAAAAAAACAACTTTCAAAGATCCATGTTCATCAAGCCTTCTGTTAACTGCAAGAGATATTCTGTATCTGTGTGAGTATCTTTGGGAGGCGCCTTTCCTTTTATATATCTTTGAAATGCAACATTTTGAAAAACTTCGTATATATGTCGACGCGCAATTTAAAAAGGAACATACCTGTTAATTTCATGGAAATATATTGCCGTATATCGCTGTGAATGCGCAACATAAAAACATAAAGAGAAATGCACAGCCGTCGACATGAATCTTAGACCTCACTTCGCTCGGTCAATTATATACAGTGATGTCGGAGTAATGAGGGATTCCTTCTCTTTTCATATTATCCTTAAAATGCAAAATGAAAAAAACCTTGTGTATTAATACATCGACGCGCAGTTGAAAAAGAATATTTCTGCCAAATCTCATAGAATTCTCCAACGCGTTACATACATACATACAGACAGACAGACAGACAAAAGAAAATCCGAGTTAAAACATAGACCTCACTACAATAACTAAATTATTATGATGTAAAACTTTGTGGGCTATTATTAATTATGCTAGGCATTTTTGAGACTTGAATGCCAAGCTGAAGATTTTATACTTTAGATTACTCAAACACTCAATGGAATTATCGAATGTGCATCCATTCACTAAGAGATTGGAAGTGAGCGAAAAATCTAACAGAATAAAAAATAGCAAAGGATAACATATATTAAACGAACATGACTAATTACAATAAAATATTGTGATGCGAAACTGTTGTAAATATTATTCACATAAAAATTAAAAATAATTTTACATCTGCGTAGATTCTGTGAAACTGTGACCGCTCTCTTCTCTCTAGCCATTACTTTTAACTTTAGCTTTTATCTTCTCCATTACCCTCTCCAACGTTGCTTCCCCCTCCTGAAATTTGCTGCTTGCCAGTTGTCCGCTGTTATCGGCAATTCAATATCAAACTCATTATATCCGTCTCCATTCAGAATTCCAACCACACTTTATCTTAAACAATGCCTTGCGATCAATGTTCGATATCGGTCGCCAGGTATCTCAAAAGAATTCAATACATATTTTATATGAACGCTCAAAGTATACACCACAAAATTCCTTTCCTGTCACTAAGTATACTATATAATTGGCGTATTACACGGTAGTCCAAATATTTTCTTGACAAACAACCTCAGAACTTTTTCTAGTTCTTCTCTCTCCGCATATCCCAATACCTGTGCTGCATATGTTACAACTGCTTACTTATCGAATCAAAAATTCCTCATTTCATTGACAGAGGTGCTTCATCATTCAAATGAGTCTTCGCCATACACTATTAATCCCAAATCTGGCAGGTTATCTTACATTTAAAATGGCGGTTAGGGCAAGTCTTGATGAAAAACAACTCGCAGGTATCTGTACTCATTCACTGTTTCAATAACTTCATTTCCATAGTACCACTTCTCTCTTTCTCCCAATCGTCCTCCTCTTCTGAAAACTACAATCTTGGATTTAGCCATGTTCACGGTGAGATTCCACCTTATGCAATATCCCTTTAACTTATTTATCATTGACTGCAGATGTCGAGGATTCTCAGACACAATACCACTCATCAGAATATAACAGCGAATTTATCAGCCTCTGCCCAACATAATATACCTCCACCAATAACATCACTCAAATATTCAAAATTCGGTGAATAGCAACGGGGAGAATACGCATCCCTGTTTTAATCCATTTCTGGTTTCAAAGTATTCTGTTAAGTTACCCTCCACGCCATGCCATACAGGAGATCGTATTTCTATATAGACCCTCAACATCGCAATAAATTAGTCGACAATCCCAATTCACTCAGTTTAAAAAATAAAGCGCTCTCTGTCCACACTATCGTATCCCAAAAGAAACAGTACAACTTCTTTGTAGGTCTATTCAA